>NW_015635681.1:789532-795146 GCF_001515625.1 Sinocyclocheilus rhinocerous | reverse complement strand
ATTATGCAACCTACTTAGAGATTTGTTGAATATGTGAAATAGTGTGTTAGAATCTGTTTAAATTACTATTTATTAAAGCAGCATTTGTTTCTTGAAATGAATGGGGGGGGGGACAATTTAAGTACCCACAAAAGTTAGATTACACATTAGACACTTGTGTATGTGCAAGACAAACCTCCACAGACTGGAAAATTACTCATACAAATTCTCTTAATTATTTTAAATATACAGCCAAGCAGGAAAATAAATGAAAAATAAGTGTACGGGGTAAAAGTGCAAAAGAGAAAGTGAAGAGTAAACAAGTTTTTTAAAGAATGGTGTCTTGTTACAGGAAGAGAACAAGTTGACGAAGTCGTGCTACATGAAGGTCAGCTGCACTAGAAGCTCTCAAAAGAGAGGAGAAAAAAAAAGTGCAATTTTACCTCACATTTATTGACATAACTGAAGTGCACCCAAAAGGAAAATACATGAAAAGATATTTTGAAATGTGTAGTACCAAAATCTGGTACCCGGGAGCACCATGTAAATACCATGGTACATGAATGTGGAAATACCATGGCATTACCATCTGATACCATGGTGCTGCCACAGTACTTTTGAGGACTCTCTTCCTCATTTGTTGTAGCTGATTGTTAAAAAAGCAAATAGCAACTAAACAACAGCTATATTGTAATTTTCCAATATGAATGTGTTATTGTTTCAGAGAACAAAGACCAATTACAATCGAATTGGGCTAATTATAATAGAATCACACCCAGCAGAGTGTGACCACGATAGCATGTAAATATTTTTTCTTTAAATTAAACCATTTCCCTTCTCATTGAGTTCTAACCAACAAGCAAGCCAGAGTTAGCCTAGCAAGTAGCAAAAAATAAAAATCAAGGAATTGATCAGCCAAATGTGAATATTATTGAGTAATATCTCAACAATGGCTTGAATTTTAGTCTGTTATCCACACTATTCAAAAAGTTTATAACATTTATAAATGCATTTATGGGTTAAATTTATTTATTTAGCATTTATGTATCGAAAAATCATATGTAACATTATAAATATCTTAACTGTCACTTTTGATTTTTAACACTTCACTTCAAAGGATTTTTTTATTTATTTTATAGTATTTAAAATAAATAAATGCATAATAATAATAATAATAATAATGATAATAATGATAATAATAATAAATTATCATAAAAAATAAAATCAACAAAATAAAATAATCAACATACAAAGTTTTAATTTTTAGGTGACTATCCCTTTAACTAGAACAGAAACTGCATTTGGGAAAAATAAATAAATAAAAATAATGACAATAAACAAAACTCTTTGAAAACATGTGCTAGTGTATGAACTTCTGACACATCACAACATTTATAGCACACAGTAAAACCAGCACAACTGTCCATGACTACAAGCTCACTTGTTTACATGATTGTTTTTTAAAATAAACATTTCCAAAAAGAGCTGTTTTTGGCTGTGAGGAACGGGAGCTTGCCACAAACGAAAAAAAAAAAAAAAAAGATTTTCCACATGAGAAAGCAAGAAAGCCAGGGGAAAGGAAAGACGGGGGGAAAACAGGGAGGATTTGAAAGCTCCACAGCAGCGGATTAGTGAGCAAAGTAGTTGTGAGCGGTGAAAGAAACAGTGCTCTCTTTACATGTTTTTAATTTCATTAAAAATGTAAAATGCCTTTGTGGAATATGCAGCGTTTGGGAGAGCGGAGCGAGGAAGAGCTCATGGCTCCATCTAATCAAAGAGAGGCAGGGAGAGAGACCGCCTCATCTTCCTCGTGCAGAAGCGGGAGATAAACACTCCAACACATACGGTCAAAACCTCCCCAGTCCAGCGCTCACTCAGCCGCAGTACATTTCTCCTCTAATCTTGCGTCCTGCTCAGGATTTTCTTGTTTATTTTTCAAAATCTGCTTTCACAGGAACATTACATCAACTAGAACTGCAGAAAGACAATAATACACCTACCCACCATGGCTTTCAGCAAAGGCCTTCCTCTGCATAACCGGAGGATATGGTCAATAGTTCAGAACAGCAGTATTTATTGAATGATTCATTCAATATGTTTAATATTCACCATTCACTATTCTCATCTCAAAAGCAATAGCAGAATTTTGAGGCTGAAGTGTGGTATGGGAAAACACATCTACAGGATTTTATGTACTACAGTCGACATTTCAGTTACCTTGAAGCTGACATTAGCATGATGTTTTGTTGAAAAACTGGCACTTTTATTTAGTTTATAGTGCCACTTTAAAACAGGCCTTCACATTCTAAAATAGACCACATGGTGTTATATTATTCAGCTTCAGTGAACTCACTTCAGTGAGAGCAATGACCAATATCAATAGAAGTCGCTTTATAAGGTTATGCATGGTAATTCTGCTGGAAATCCAGCTAAAATAGTGTTTGGAATATGGTGGCTTGTTTCTAGATGGTCCAAACATCTCATTAGCTGGTCGTGCAAGCTCTTGAACTCTGCGGCATGAGGTGTCTGTCAACTACAGTGTTACCCAATGGTCAAATGGTCAACACAGCACTCAAAGTTCAAACAATTTTGACTGTGACCCCATTGCCACTGACCTTTCGAAGTACAGCCAGTGACTGCCAGACTATTTGCTTTACATACTGTATGCAATATCAGTTGTTGCAATGACAGGCACAAGTTTGCAAGTATTTTCACACATAATTTCTGCACACTTGTGGAGTACAAAGCAACAAAAAGTTGTAAAAAGTAAAAAAAAAATGATATTAAACGCCTCATTTTAATTTATTTATATTTTAATTTATACCCAAATCTCTTACGCAAACCAATGTACATTTATTCAGTCAAAACTGCAGTAAAGATAGTAATATTGTGAAAAATTATTACATTTTAAAATAACAGTTTTCTATTTAAATATATTTTTGAGCAGCCATTATATCACATGAGCCTTCAGAAATCATTCTAATACGCTGATTTGGCACTCAAGAACATTAGAACATTAACAACTTATATATATATACAGTGGGTACGGAAAGTATTCAGACCCCCTTAAATTTTTCACTCTTTGTTATATTGCAGCCATTTGCTAAAATCATTTAAGTTAATTTTTTTTCCTCATTAATAAAATTTAAGGGGGTCTGAATACTTTCCGTACCCACTGTATATATATATATATACCCTCTAAAAAATGCTGGGCTGTTTCAACCCAACTTTGGGTCAAATATGGACTAACCCAACTGTTGGGTTAAATTTTCACATTAAATGTTTAACCCAAAAGTTGGGTTATTCCATATTTGACCGAAAGTTGGGTTAAAACAACCTAGCTTTTTTTTTGAGTGTATAAACCCTTGTATATATATCTGTTTTTAGCATGATTAGTGCCTCCCTTGCTAAAAATATTAGCATACAGTAACCAGCCAATGTTGGATTTTGAATGATGGTGTTCCCATCAAGTAGCTTAACACAGCTAAGCTTCACCGGCTAATTTGTGATTTATACCAGTCCTCTAGGCCAAAGTAGCACAGATTAGCATGGAGGCTACTTGTTTCGGCAGGGCCCTCTCTCTCTATCTACAATACATAAACATATGCTAATGCAAAAGTTAAGCTAAAGTGACAAAGCCTCCTCTTGATTTCTCTATAGCAGTTTGGTGCAGTTGAAATGAATTAGCTACAGCAGTCCAAACCCATCATGCCCCAGTTCCTTCAGAGAAAAAAAAAACACAAATACATAAATCAGTTCCAACGATTGCACGCTGACACATGAATAACTGTACACAACCTTCAGACCCTCCCTCCTCTACTGCGCTCCGCTCTGCAAAAACAGCCCCTCCCTCAAAGCCAATCTTTATTTTTCCTCTTCTAACCTACAGCACCAGCAAACATTTGAATAATTATGCAAATTCTCATCCAGAAAAGTGTAAAAATAATGATCAATAGCCTATGAAAAATTAATCAGGACAAGACGAAGCATCTCTGTTAGCTCTTCCTCTCTCACTCTATCTTGCCTCTCATGATGAAAGAGTTCAAAAAGATTGAGAGTTAAAGGGGTGGTTGACTGTTTTTTTTATAGGCTTGATTGTGTTTATGCGGTGCAGTCTAACATGTGTCTCGTTCCCTTCGGGGAACCATGGTTACATACGTAACCTGGAGACGTTTTCTCTTCCTCTTCTCTAAAGCAGCGCAGCACGGCCTCACCCCCTTTGCTGCGTGTTCCCGGATGCAGGGTTTATGTAAAATTCTGGGTTCTTGACGTAACGGACCTGGGAAGTAACTCGTTGTAGTCCCTTACCAGTCGTTTTTGTAAGCATTAAACTGCCAGAATTTTAAAAGACGATATCTCCGTTTGCATTGAACTTTCAGCTTCGTAACTTTGCAGATATTGTTTATGATCAAACAGCAACATTACACACTAACTAACATTAAAAAAGTGAAATCGCAATCAACCACCCCTTTAAGTAAGTAAATAAATAAATAATAAAGCAAATACACAAATAAATGAATAACCAGCAGCTAAGCTGAGAGGACATCATTGCGAGCCACCATTTAAAGAGTTCATAATTTCCCAGCAACAGCCCCTGAGTTTATTCCCCCCCCAACTTACTGCTACTATTTTCTAGCATAATTATAGGTCAGGGTATCAAATGTCTTCAGATAACAATATATAAACACCAGTTTGCTTCTTGCTATTCTGTAAAATATGACTTGGTTTTAGATAAACAATTACTGTGCATCAAATATTTCATTTTCCATTGCGATTACTGTCGTTGTTCATCATTTCTGCACGCAGAGCGATCAAAATATGGGTGGCCTTTACAACAGATGCTGCTGTTGGATATTTGTGAATGGGAGTTGTGTGTGTGCATTCGGTAAAGAGAGAGAGGTAGCGCTTTATGATATGAATAGCTCAGAAGGAATGAGGTGACAAGGCTGTATATCATAACACAGTAATCCTGTTCGCACAGAAAACAATGGAAGTAACTGATACCAGGCCAAGAACCGTTTTGCGTACGCTTGCTACCATTCTCATAATCCTATATAGTGTGGCCATCCTGCTGGCAAACGTTTGTAAAGAATGAATATATTTCATAATGGCTGAATGGACTGAACAATAGCATGACTGCATTAATGAATTAATTGATGGATGGATGGGCTCTTTAGAAAGTAATCCTATTTTTACATGAAGATGTATATTATGGAAAAACATTAAAATATTTTAGATAATACAATATTATAGTAAATTAAAAAATATTTAACACATTAAAATGTATTATATAATATATAATACATATGATGCGATTTCAATTTTTCCTTTCTCTTTGGAGTGTTACAAGCTCTTGGCGCATAAAGAAGATCTGTAAAGTTGCAAAGACTAAAGTCTCAAATCCAAAGAGATATTCTTTATAAAAGTTAAGACTTGTCCACGCCCTCCTAAAACGCCTCGTTTAAACACCCCCCCACATGTCTACGTCACTGTGTGGGAAGATTTGCATAAGACCACCCTAATGTTCACACAAAGAAAGAAGGAGTAACTTTTATTCTCGCTGTAATATTGAAAAGTGAAAAGTGAAAAAGTGAAAAGTGACGTGACATGTGGCCAAGTATGGTGACCCATACTC
>NW_015635681.1:770240-789522 GCF_001515625.1 Sinocyclocheilus rhinocerous | reverse complement strand
CAGACATGGTTTTATGTTTACGCGGCGCAATACGCAACGCAAATCATAAAAAGACAGTATAAGTCATTACAATCAGTAATTACGTCCCCTCTGGATGCAACAAATGCCTCGTTTGTAATGGGTTTTACTGTATGTTTGTGTGTATGTGTGTTTTAGCTTAGTTTTGATGTAATCTAGGATAGCCAGTAAAATTCATGTTTCATTTATAATGAATCATTGTTTGGTGTCATATAATTTCAAGGTTAAACCCTTTGCCAAAGATTACGTTACCTCTCTAAGAGCTTACGAATTATTATAATCGTATTAACCCGTGGCCAGGGGGAATACAGATATTCAAATTGTTAAAATATACTAAGAATCACCGGCTCGCTGGACGACCCTTGATTTAAAGTGTAAACTATCAGATTTGAATTCAGCTTTAATCAGGTTGACTCAGGATTTTCAGATTCGAGTCCTTTTAAAACCTGAATGAATTAATAATAATTAATTCCCTTAAAATTAAGTAATCAAAGTCATTACACCAAATACACAAAATAATGTTCTTTTTAGCAACATCATATGACCCCTTTAAAGGGATAGTTTACCCAAAAATGTAAAGTCTGTCATTAATTACTCAACCTCATGTTGCTCCAAACCTGTAAGACCTTTGTACATTTTCGGAAACAAATGAAGATATATTTTTTTTAAATCCGAGAGCTTTTTGACTCTGCATAGATAACAAGGGAACTAGCACGTTCAAGGCCCAGAAAGGTAGAAAGGACATCGTTAAAAAAGTCCATGTGACATCAGTGGTTCAACCATAATTGTATGAAGCTATGAGAATACTTTTTGTATGCAAAGAAAACACAAATAACTTTATTCAACAATTTCTTCTCTTTCATGTCAGTCTTCAACGCGTGTTCACAAGAATAGTACAACATTTTCTTTGCCCACAAAGAGTATACTCGTAGCTTCATAAAATTATGGTTGAACCACAGATGTCACATGGAAAATTTTAATGATGGCCTTACTACCTTTCTGGGCCTTGAATATGTCGGTTGTGTTGTTGTTGTCTATACAGGGTCAGAAAGAGCTCAGATTTCATCAAAAATATCTTAATTTGTGTTTCGAAGATGAACAAAGGTCTTACGGGTTTGAAACGACACGAGGGTGAGTAATTAATGACAGAATTTTCATTTTTGGGTGAACTAACCCTTTATAGTTCACCCAAAATGTTTCATTCTGGCATCATTTATTCACCATCAAGTTGTTCCAAAATGATTGGAGTCAGTGGCTACCATCAACAAATGCAAAAAAAAATAAAAAAATAAAAAACAACCTTCATTTCAAGGCTTACACAGAAATCACACTGTCAGAGTGTATGAAGATTTCACACATAATACACACATATTTAAAAAGCAATACGAGTTATTTTAGGAAAGAACTAAATATCCTAAATGCTTCTTCCTCTTTTGTCCATGTGATTCTACTGATGTAGCCCATTTACTTCAAGGTTTAACGTCTTCTGCTGTTGTAAAGCATCTTTATTCCAGTTACTGTCTGTCATCTGAAACCGCTCTCAAACCCCTTGGAAATAAGACCCGTCCAGATGCTGACAGAAGCTATAAGCATGTGGGACGTGTCTGAGTTTTTTTTTAGCACAGTTCATGATGATGCAAGCAGCATGAATCTGGCAGTGGAGATTCGGGATCTCTTGTTTCTCATCTGCATCTTCTTAGCTGTGACGTGTGGTCATTTACATAACTTTCCCTATGACTGGCTACATGAATACCAATAATCAGAGTCAGGGATGAATTAGATTAAGATGTTGTTATCTTGTGATTTTCTGAAGCTTATATCCAATGATATAAACAGTATATTGACTTAAATCTACGTGCATATCCATTCATATACTACCAATCAAAAGATTAGGAGTAATTTTTGAAAGAATACAATACTTTTATTCATCAAGGATGCATTCAATTGATCAAAAGTGACTGTAAAGACATTTATCATGTTACAAAAAAATTCTACTTAAAATAAATGCTCTTCTTTTGAACGTTTTGTTGATCAAAGAATCCTGAAAGAAAAAAAAAAAAAATCTTTGTTTCCGCTAAAATATTAAACCATTTTCAATACTGATAATAATAAGAATTGTTTCTTGAGCAGCAAATTAGAGTGATTTCTGAAGGATCATGTGTAACTGAAGACTGGAGTAATGGCTGCTGAAAATTCAACTTTGTTATCACAGGAATAAATTACAATTAAAAATATATTCTGATAGAATTTCATAATAAACCTGTTTTCACTGTATTTTTGATCAAATAAATGCAACCTTGTTAAGCATAAGAGACTTCTTTCAAAAATCTTATTTGGGGGCCTTTCTCACCAAATACTGATGTACTGAAATGCTGATTACAATGTTTAATCAATTGTAGGGTTGGGTATCGAGAACCGGTTCCATTTTAGAACAGGTTCCAAATTTCCAATAATCGGGTATTCGATAAGACATGTGCATTTCGATTCCGCTTAACGATTCCCGCGTTCGCATTTTAATGTGATTTTAAACTATTTAAGTGCAGGAAGGGAAAGAACTTGCACACTGTTTGCGTGCAGCGCACACATCTGAAGCGCGAGCACAGAGAACAATGGTTTCCGATGCAGGTTTCCGACCTGTGTCCGTTCTCGAACTGTTCCGTGCATTTCCACAAAGGTTGTTCCGGGCCAGAACTGACTTCTCTTTCACATTTATCGACCAGTATGCACGAAATACGTCGGTATATCATCATAAACACAGCCGTTTTTTTGTCTTAAATGAACATAAACAGATGAGAAAGAAAATTCATGTGTAACAGTATTTTTAGATCTGTGTGTGTTCGGTGTTAAAAAGAGACAGCCGTCTAATAAACGTGCTGCCTATCATTAATGTTAATCAAAGAACAAAAGAAAATCATTAACTGACTGAATATCTTTCGTAAATTTAATGAGGATTAATCAATATTTTATTTATGAAAAGAAAACTATACAGTGTTTTTAAACTTTTGATTTCAATTTCTGTACCTGAGATTTGTTCAGTTGTATTTATTTATGCTAATGCTAATTAATTTGTTTACTTGTCTTTAACAATTTAATGTTTGAAATGTATATTAGTCTAGTTGTTTTTTTCTGTGGTATTTTTTTTTATAAAACCATAGATATAAAACAGAATAAATATGTTTGACATCTAAATATTTAACTTAAAATGTGTTTAATTTATTTTTTTATCTTATTGGAATCGGAATTAGGAATCGATAAGAATCAGAATCGATAAGCAGAATCGGAATCGGAATCGATAAAATTCAAACGATACCCAACCCTAATCAATTGACAGCTGCACTTATCACATACTGTACAGTAACATGCAAGTGAATCTAAAAGATCCACATTAACAGTACACTTATACAGTTGTCACTTCAAACACCAGCCTGCTTTAGCCAAACTCCTACCAGCACCGTGTCTGGGCTAACACATCTCAAACAGAAGAGTTCTCCAGAGTCCACTTGGTTAGCATATAAATTGCCTGCATGACTGCTCAGCCTATAGAATGTAACGTATAGCGAGGTATGTGTCGACACAGCCCGCTCTCTCTATTAATCTACATTAAGTCAATGGTAATCCTACTGGAGTCGTACAGAGTTAAAGCAAGCTTTGCCGTGTAGGCAAAGTTATCCTCAAATGAAAATGATTACTGTGTGACTATACGAGTGTTCTCTGGTTGTGAAAGTAAAAGTTTGTGAGAGAGGTAAATGAAGAGGCAGAGGCTATTCTAAGAATGTACAGTGCCAAACATTTTGCGTAATGATGAAATAAATGCAACCAAATGAGGAAATTATGGCTTGCTTGTAAAAGTGGGTTTGTAATGCATGAAATGTTGGAGCATTTGACTTTTTTATATATATATGCAGGCAAATACTTTCACTGGCACAGACTTAAGAAAACGGTATGTATTAAATCCTGCAGTGTTTAAACTGTTTAATGTCCATATACACCTACAAAGAACTGTCAATATATATGATATATTGCATGTAGTGTAAATTCAGATTAATTGGGACATTTTTTCTATTCTATTGAGTCATCTCAATAGCAAAAATTGTACCAATTAACCTGAATTCACCCCTATATCTGTGATTTAAAATGCAATTGAATCTTGAATTAAGTAGATTATGATGTCAAATAGTTCAGAAATGTTTAAGATTCTGAAAACACAAAATAAAAGCTCTTTCGGACACTGCATATATTTATTAATTTGATCAGTATCGTGTCAATATCATTCTGGCCTGTGGTTATTTTTGTCAGAAAAAGACAAATTCACATCCAACATTTCTGGAGTTGGACCCAACATCTATTTTAGTGGATCTCTAACCACATATGCCTCTGAAAAAAAAGCCTGATAGGACCTGTACAATGTTTTCTACAATAAATAAATTAATAAACAAATAACATTAACAATATAAAATACAAAATATTACAAAAATACAAAATTCTCCTCCTTAGTGGTTTGAAGAGAATCGCTGGTTTGGCTTGACATCATAAATATTCCCTTTTTATGAACAAAAAACTATAAAAGGGAAGACAACAACAAATGAATAACAGGGCTGAAGGAGAGAGGAGGAAAAACATAGCATCTTTTCATGGAGTTGGGGGCACTTGAAATGCACACAAGGGCTGTTCACAGGCAGCGTGATCAGTATTCCAAGGCAAGAGTCAGGGTGCAATATTCACTCGCTGAGGCAGTTGTTTATTGCGCTTTCTCATTTGCAATACTGTGAGTGTCAATTGATGTGCTATGATGCTTTGGATTACTTTTTTTCCCTTCTCTCCTTCAACCATGCAATTCATCTCTCTCTGTCTCTCTCTCTGGTATCTCTGACGAGAGACTCAGTATCCACTAATGAGTTCAGCTCTTGGACCTGTCTGGTCATTCTGTATGACACCTCATGGATTGTCACATCATGGAGATGAAGTGTGGCATTGAGTGTATCGGTGGGAGGAAGTGGGCTCTGTGAGTCATGAAACTCCTATCTTTATATTCACCTGTGGATAAACTCTCTAAAGTCAGTTTGAAATTCAAATCCCTATTCAAATAGCACCTATTTACATTTTTAATGCATGTTACTGGTCTTAATGCGCATGAATCACTAGTACTTATTATTCAAAAAAAAAAAAAACTTGAAATATTTCATTAAAATATAATAACTGAAACAACTTTTCAATCCCTCCCTCCAGCCATCTGGCTCCATTCTGATATGTAACACCCACTTTTCACAATTCAATCAATTCACAATATAAATAAAAGTTAATTCCACCAAAAAGGCTCATGCCACATTTTTTTCTTGCTAAATACCTTGTTTTACTCTGAGATACACTCGAATCCAGGTTTAAAATAGTGTGTAAACTACTACTAAATCACGTAAATGGTCCATATTTTTTATTTTTTATTTTTTTTAACACAGTAGCATGGTTTTAAAGTTGGTTAAGTTTTTTATTAAAACTGCAAAAATAATTTACTTTTGGAACTTACATTATATTATATAATAATTATTTAAATTTGCATACATGCATATATATTGACATTATTATTATGGACCCCACTGTATATTATATATGTTTTCATATGATCATGTCATGGTAATACCATGCTGTTTAAAAAAAAATCACTACCTTACCATACCACCACAGTATTAATATTTTATTATTATAATTATTATTATTTTTATTTTATTTTTTGTACACAGAATTTGAGAATGAAAGCAAAAAAAAGAAAAAGAAAAAAAAAGCTTGGTGAATACAGGATAAGATATGAAGGATCCTGAGAGTTTTCATCTCCACCTCTCACTTTTTCCTTGACAGAGAGGTGATAGAGGAAAAGGGTGATGCGGTAAAGAAGGTAGGAGGAAAGAAAATTCGGAAAAATGCTGCAGTCCGCTCTGCTTGCCCGAGCAGGACACGGCACAGCTATTTTGAAGCTTCTGTTGCTATGGGTAACTCTCTACCTCTCTCTCTTTCTCTCTCTATCTCTAATTTCTATGGCAACCCACTGTTCCCTTGGCTGGGAGAGCTCATGACTTCTTCCTCCGCTGTTTTCTTTTTCTCTGCCTCTCTTAATGTATACATTATGCTGGCCTACAGAACAGCGAGTCCCCCGTCACAAGCTCAGGGACACCCACATGCACAAGCAGATGGGAGACTGCATGAATATTTTTGTGCTCCAGTCAGGTATCCTCAGTGATGTCTCTTGAGGTCTGGATGACACACTTAATGCAGTGAAACAAGTGCTTGTTGATTAGTGTGCTGATTAAGCAAGCTGTGTTCAAGACATGAGTCAAAAACTAAATGGACGAAAGTTGAAAACTGCTGCATTATTTGAACGCAGAACATGTAGAATGTAAGAATTGGCTCCTTTTCAAATAAAAGTAATAATTTGAATTTGAATGCAGTTTTAAGAAGTTCCGATATTTTGGGAAATTAAGTGTTCTTCTATTAAAGTTTCTAAATACTGTATAAATCTGAATAGGTGTCCCTTCACATATTCATTTATTATTACACCTATTATCATTTATTATCATCATAAATGATAAAATATAAATATGTAAAATGTAATATTTCTGGAAATATGCATTGTGTATGTACATTTCTGTGTATCTAAGCTTCACTCTTGTTTTCTTCAGAAAAAAAATATATATATACACACACATACATACATATACGTGTGTGTGTGTGTGTGTGTGTGTGTGTGTGTGATATAATGTCATAGCTCATCTGCTTGCCTAAATGAAATATACATCAATATTTGTGGCTTGGAAAAAAGATGGAAAATTGACAGGCTTATGCTCCAGTTGCATGGATGTTTTGCCCTCCAGGTCTACGAGCCATTCACTTTATTAAAAACTTTGAATACCTTTGCTTACCAAGAATTTTAAAAAACTCGCCACAACTCTAAAGCGTATACAAACACCCACACACCCATCATAGGCTGCCCTGCATAGCAACACATTAAAAACACTCACAGCAACTGAATAGCAACATACTGGAAAACCATTCTGCCTGGGCAAGCTTCACTCATGTTTTCTTCAGAAAATATATAAATCTAGTTCTGATTCAGTGTTTCCTTAACCTTTGCTGTAGGTGAAGCAGAAATGTTGCATACACACGCAGAGCAGTTTATCTGCTGGATGCTGTCCCATTTTATGGTTAACAAATAGTGTCTTGTTTTGTGTGTGCTCCGCAGGGAGCGGCAGTGGCATGAATAAAATTATAGGCATCTGTGCTAACACATTAGGATCTTGCTAATGGCTCCTTGGGTGCGCTCGGCTCATATTTAGAAAGGCTATCCAAATCCTATTTAGGTCTCATTGTAATCTCAAGGAGCCCTTGTGAATAAACCCAGTCCAAAACTGGACAAAAAACATTTCTGCAATTCTAGTGTATGACCATACAAGTGTGTGTGTGTGTGTGTGTGTACTTGTCTCTGTTACTATAACTCAGACTTGAATGCAAAAGCTGTACCTAATTACTACATACAATGACAGAACCAAATGACTCATTCTCTCAGTCTCTTCCACTCAGGATGTTTCAGATGTCTCTGCATCCGTGGATGGCCCTCCCTCTGCTCCTTGTATCTCATGCAACAATTGATGTCATTAAATATAGAAAGACAAGCATTTTGACTTTGGTTTAAATAGTAACTTACAGCAAAAACATTATTATGGGCTTTCAAGTCCAAAAAAAAAAAAAGTATAGAAAGACAAGCATGAACGTGAACGTCAAGGTACATTGTCATGAGGTGAACGTCAAGGTACATTTTCATACTCCTTAAATATCTGGAAGTTCAGACAGACAGAAGCTCATTATGATTTTTTCCCCTTTCTCCTTGAAATGGTTTAACTTGAAGTAAGCTTCTTTGTCAAGGAATAATGAAGAAAGGACCAGTGTATGTTGTAAAAAACAAATAACATAAAAAATAGCAATAATATTAAAATAATCTATGAAATTATCACTATATATAAACAGCAGAAGTTATTTATTTGGAGATACGAAAAAGTTCCGCTGAATCTAACTTTATGCAAATTAGCCAAAATGTAATGCAGTGAATACCAAGGGGAATAAAGATGGTGGAGCTCGCATGATCCTTCTCCTGTCAGATACCGTTGTCTAATATAGCAGATGGAGCAGAAGTTAATAGTAACTGTGAGCAATTCCCCTGTTCTATATGATTTGTCTCTGCCTACATACAGAGACATAATAAAATAAAATGATGCAGGGAAAACCATCATCAGAAATCACAGGCATCCCAAGAGAGTTAGAGTCATGCATTAATAATTGTTCATTTTGTTCATGATATGACGCATTACACGCTACTGCAATTCATATACTAATGCTTTTCCCTTCAGAAACTCCAAAAACTTAGCTATACATACAACTCATTGCCGTTTCCTGCTGAAATTAAACACTAGTGGCAATAAAACTCCAACACACTGTATTCATTTTTACACAATTGATGATTATAGGGGCAAATTATCGATTAATAAAGACTTAATATAATATAATAAATAAACACAATAATATATTATGACCTCAAAACACTTTTGCATGACTTGTAAACTAATAGATTTTCCCATTTGCATCACATAACCATGTATGGCTATTCTTGAATAGTAAACTTGCTCGGCAGCTCACCCGGTACACTGCACTTGCAATGCAGAATGCTCAGATATGAGCCCACTGAAACAATAAAAGAGCTCAAAGACTAAAATGGCATGGTTTATCTTATGTTTGCTTTTGTTGACACTATCAGATAGGTTCAATAAGCAATGTACAGTAATTATCATTTTGCAGAAATGTCACCACTGGCATGTATTTCCAATGAACCTGGGTTGCACAATTCAGAAACTTGGAAACTATATTTGAGTTAAAAGCCCTGTTGAAATATGGGATATGTGGTGTGAAAATGATGGCAGGTGGTGAATGAATAATTTTTCTTAATAATAATTTGTCAGCTAAGTTAGAAAATTGTAGCTTTGAGTGACAACCTGAGTAGAAACATGAGTTTGTCAACCCCGTACATACCTCCTTCCTTCAACACACATGCTGTGTTTAATCAACAATCTTCTATTAGCCGTGTCACATCTGTCTTTTGCCCTTATGCCGCTCCAGAGGGAGCAGCAAAGGAAAAGTGTGATTATTTCACAAATCTCTAAGCAGACGATTCAATTATTTGACTTCACTAAGCATGGCTTGTTCGGAGCAATCAAGATTAGGTTAATGTACCGTCACCCTCACAGGCACAAAAGCAGCTAAGCCTATTCTTTTTCACCTTACTTTTCAATTGTAATGTAGAAAATGACACATAATATAATCATATTATGTGCAGTGAATTATAAAAGAATTCCTGAAGTAATCATCAGATACATGAAGGACACATTGCCTAGATAATGCTAATGCTTCTTATAGAATTGTAGAACGCCGTAATTGTGTGTGTGCATCCCGGTTTTATATCAGAAATCTGATTGGTATGTGTGTACAAATATGAAATGAGAAACCATGTTCTTACCTCGCATTTTCACCACAGGATAACTAAGCTCATGATGACTCAGCCGCAAACACAAAACAGACAGTTTTGGGATTATTGGGATGTTAAGGGTACAGTGTTATGCATCGCTTCTTATAACTTGTTAAATAGCTACCTAACGAGACAAGTAAAGTGCTCGGTTGATTATGCTGCCAAAAAAGAAAAAAAAAACTGTGTACCTATGCTGGTTTATCCATTGAAGCGTGTTTGTGTTTAAAACATGTTGACACTTAAGTTCCCCTTAGGACTTGGCAAATGGAGTACATAGAATGGAGGCTGATAGAATAAAGTGATGCTCTAGGGGTGGAGATCTGACTCTTAGCAATAAACACTTATGCACTTTAAAGTGAATGTTGGGTGGAGGCTAGAATCAGGACTGACAGTAACTGTTTAAATCAGTAGTGTTACCACCGCATAAAATATACTCGGAAAAGTTTTTTTTTATTATTATTCCTTAAAATAAAGTTAAATGTTAAATGTGTGCAGCCTTTTTTGGATTAATTGTGCTAAGTCCTTCACCTGGTGATTTTCTTTTGGCTTTGAGCATGCAAAATTAGTTTGGACTTTGCAACGAAACAAACCACAATAATAGTAACTAAGCAACTGTGGAACAAAGCAAATAATCATAATGTAATTTAATATATGCAAGCATATACTCTTACCTGGGGTTAAGTGGTTTAGTAATGGACAATTTTTTTTTTTTTTAATGGTATTCCCAAAAATAATAATAATAAAAATAATAATAATAACTATTATTATTATTAGTAGTAGTAGTAGTAGTAGTAGTAGTAGTATTAGTATTATTATTATTATGTTACAGAAAAACATAGGGAAAAAACATGTTCTGTATAATCAAAGTATTTTAAGTATTTTAAATCCATCTGTTTGTATACATTATAATAATAATAATAATAATAATTATTATTATTATTATTATTATTATTGTTGTTATTATTGTATACTTGTTACAGAAAAATATGACAAGCACATGTTCTGTATAATCAAACTGTGTTAAGTGTTTTAAATCCATCAGTTTGCATACATTAGGCTTATAAGGATTTGCAGTTCTCATCATAAAAAGCTACTGCATTACCGTACGCAACAAGACTCAGGAAATTGTGCTTGTTCAGCCAAGAACATTTAGCTACTCCTCAAAACCAGTAAAACTGGAATTACACAGAAGAACGTTTGTCTCTGTTGGCATGAATGTATTTTGGCATCTTTCAGTTTCAAGTGCCAAAGCTATGTTTGATGCAACTGTAGAATATGATTATGTTCTTTCCTTTGCTGGCTACAGTGAGGAGAACCAAAGCTTATTCAGTTGTGACTGTTCAAAATCACAAAACAATCAAATTATCCCTGCACAAAAAAAAAAAAAAAAAAAGCTTTTGAACATGCACGCAAGAATGCAAGTCCTTATTATGAAAGGAATATGGGTTTAAGTGGGTAACCATTCTGAAGAAAATTGAGTTTCTGCATCTTTTAATAACAATCCAGAGACATATATAAATGAGAACCCCAGTAAAATCCACGCTTGAATGCTGCATATTGACATGTTTTCTAGCGTTTCAACAATTTAATGTTGTGACTTGACCTCAGTTGAAAGGGGGGAACTGCACTCCATGTAATTGCGTTAGTGAATTTGTACACAGCAATCAATACAGATATGTATATGAAATATTAATGCAGAAATGCTCTTTCTCAGATTAATTTATTAGGCAATTCTGGAATATTACAGTGAGTAAAGGCATATCGACTGCAGTTTTAAGT
Organism: Sinocyclocheilus rhinocerous; assembly: GCF_001515625.1. Lineage (NCBI taxonomy): Eukaryota > Metazoa > Chordata > Actinopteri > Cypriniformes > Cyprinidae > Sinocyclocheilus > Sinocyclocheilus rhinocerous. Next base: position 778,166 of record NW_015635681.1, on the reverse strand, counting down.
ATGTTTTCAGTTACATTTATATGAAGGCGTTATTTTTATGGTATGTGAAGGGGAATAGGATACATTGGGCCTCATTGACTAATGCACCAGTCAAGCAACTGCTATTGAGAATGGAAATACTAACAGAGTATTACAGACCACCTTGGCATTACATTTTTCCTGTTTCACAGAAACTTTCAAAGAAATGTCACTTCCTCCTTGCAAGGCGGATTGGCTTGTTGCATCCTGAGCTGAAGTATCCACTTGTTAGAATCCCAGTGAAACAAAGCAACAGACATACGGGATCTAGCACAAGTCTGTTTAAAACGGTAAAGATCCTCTCACAGCGCAGTGGAGATTCTTTATACATTCTGTTACGAGTATCAGAGCATCAGAGAACTGTACACACACATTTGAAGCTAATTTCTGCCTCCGCTAGTATATAACTATGTGATATATTCACAGCTGGTATGATAATCTTTTAATAAGCACATGCTCTGGTTCACTGGCACTGTGCACAGTGTGCTGTTTCATACCACTCAGATATAGAAAGTGTCAGAAAAAGGGAACTTCTTAAAATGATGAGAAAGCACTGCCTGTACGGTGAAGTTTTTTTTTTTTAATAATCGGTTATTGACCAGTATTAAATTGACAGTATCATTACATTTTGTATCATGCAGTTGTAATATGTAAATGTTCTTTTTTTTTTTGCTGATGTGTTTAGCTTGAAAAGTAAAGAAGTTGTGATATTCGGCACCAATCTTCAATCTGACCTATTTTGGTGTTGGAAAGAGATTTAGAGAGATTTTGCAAAAAGTGAGTGAAAGAGAGGCTTTAGAGTTCCTTCTTGAAACATCTTCTGGTGTTTGTGTCTTTTACAGCACTGGGTGATCCACTCTAGTCTATGGTAAAGTCAGGGGATATTCTATATCCAGACTTTAGGGGCTGAGTGAGGCTGTCAGTCATATCAAATGCTTACATTTCACTGGACAGGATGAAGAACAGAAAGGTACCATCTGCTGGGAGATGAGTCTGGTTTTATACTATAGAGGAAAGTCTGATAGATACAAATCCAACACAAAGATGTCTGAGGAACGGTTCCTGAAAATTCATAAGTCAAGAATGCACACAGAACAAAAACAAGCCAATTTCCTTGTCAACAGAAAGACCATAAATGCATGGTAGCATTTACAGTGACTCCAATATACTATATACTGTGGTTTAAAGGTCAAAAGTCACACTGAAAATATGTGGTTTTAAACTTGAAAATAAATAAAATGTTAGTATTTCGAACATTTTCAAACAAACAAAAGCTTTGGTGTAAACGTAATAACTATACTTAAAAACTTATAGGCTGGCAATTTGTAATGAAACATTTATTTCAGCAAGTATGCATTCAATTATGGAAGTTTTAAAAGGACATAGTGATGGCAAACAAAAGGATGGAAAGAAAAATTATATTTTAATGTGTTTGCATTCTCTCACAAAACTTTTGTGTTCCCCCAAGAAACTTTTGTTTGCATGGAAATAATGAGGTGGGAGGAAAAACTACAGTTCAGTGGTATCATGGGAGACCACATTTCTATTGCAAGTGATATTTTTATTTTTTTATTTTTTGTGTTTTTTATTATTATTATTATTTTAATTTTTTTTCTCATCATCATGTCTCCTTAGGGGCTCCATATCAAATTGATCAAAGGTAACAGTAATAACATTTAAATGTTCAAACAACTGTTTCTGTTTCAAATAAATGCTGTTTTTTTTTTCTTTCTACTTTCTACTCATTAAAGAATCTTAAAAAGCGATCATGTTTTCCACAAAAACATTAAGCAGCACAAGGGTTTCAGCATTGATAATTAGAAGAAATGTTTATTGAGCACCAAATCATCATATGAGAATGATTTCCGAAGAATCTGTATTATATCTGTATTTCAGGGGGAAACTCTTCAGGTACAGATGCTGGAAAACCCCTTTGTCAGTCTTATGCACACCCCTTCAAGTAAAGTGTAACCAAACCTTCTGCCATTAACAGAAACACATGGTAAGCTGATCTTCAGCCAAACATAAATCATGCATACTAACAACGTAGATAAGAGCATATGGGACATCAGGCTAACTTATCTTTAAGTCAAACTAAATTAGTTTTCTATAGTCGCTTCTGGAATATTATCTGAAAGCTCAGAGTATATTATCTGGAACAGTATCTTCCTGCTGTCAGGGATTTGGTGGTGACAGATTCACACACACACAATCTCGGCACTCACCTCCGTATAGGACAGACACAAAGGCGCAAAGCAGAATATAATTTTCTTAAGCAGTTTTGTTAAAGTTTGTTAAGTAATCACTTTAATAAACGGATAGCAACCTTAAAACAAAATACAATTACTTGAGAAACAAAATTGTGTAAAATGTATACTTGTTAAGCATTTGACAATGGGCTAAGGAAAAAAATCAAGAAGTCTTTTTTATTTTTAGACAACTTTGCTTCTCACATGAATTGATCTTTATTGAAATACTGATTAATATTGTCATGATTCCCATTTTACTACTCATAAATACAATGTAAGATTAAAATGTGTGTGCCACAGTACTATGAAATAGTATTCTGAATGTGTCCAGATCAAATGCATTTGGTGGATTTTACATTGAGCTAATGTTTCTATGCTAATGTATGAAGTGAAGTAATGATTCACGATGATAATTGATTTATTTACATGTTTTCACAATCACAAACAGTATAAGTCAAATGGCATCTCTGGTGTTTATTTATGGAATTCTGTTCCAATGCCTAACCACACTCAAAAGAATGTACCACCAGCTAAGTACATACTGTTAATGTTGAATATAAACAGGCAAATTTGGATGCAACCAAAATGTATTATTATTATTATTTTAAGAAACATTATACCTAAAATGAAGAGTTCTGAAATGACCTAGTACTTGAATATGTATCAACATATTTCCACATTCCCGCTTATGTTCCGGAGACCTGAGTTCGAATCTGACTCAGTTATTTTTTCCGATCACTTCTCTCTATCGTTTCATGTCTCTCCTCTGAATATCAAATTGAATAAAAGCAAAAAAAGAGAAGCTGTCTACAGTTATCATGGGAGCTACAAAATATGTTACAATGTATCAACTCATCTTTTTTTCTACTGTCATTTCATAAATTATTAGCCTATTTCCAGTCATACAAGTACAGCTCCTAACTACTTGAATGGGTAAAAACAGAATCTCCAAAACTGTATCGTCAAAATTATGTTTCAATATCTCAGACAAGCAACAAAATCTGACAACAGCGTTAGCGTATACTTCAAATCACACTAAAAACAGTGTTTTTTAGGGTAGTCTGGTTAATAAACGGCCCTTTACTCCTTTTAAGCTGCTTGTTCTCGGTAAATGTGGTTTAGTAGCATGATTTATTGCATTCATTTTTTTTTCAAGCATTGTTATAATTAATCACACAAAATTAACATTGACAGCCCTGCTACAGAAATTTGAAAGATTTTAAGATAATCCTCATTTTATGTTGTTGTTTTTAACGGTTCATATTTCAGCTATGTTGAAAAGTATTAAACTGAATATTTTTCACAGAAAGAGAGTTGAAATATGTGCGCTATGAACTAAATGATATGAATTGTGAGTCGCTGCCGTGACTCAGCACACAACCAAACGAGCTGCCTGCGAAAGTGGTAATTATGCAATTGTGTTAGCAAGTGAAACAGACAGATGCACAGAGGAAGAATATACTCGCTCTTTCTCTCGCTAGAGGGAGGACAAATAGTGAGACTGAGAGAACAAGAGTGAGCGAATGAAAAGACAGATAGAGTGAGAGATGAATCAGCCAGCTAACTGTCAGCGATAATTAAACAAGTTGCCAAAACATAACACCAAAATGCGCGTAACATAAAATAATCGGAGTAGTAATTACTGTGCAGTCGAGATTTTCCCTGTCGGTTTCTTTCATCATCTCTTGTCTCTCCCTTCCTGACTTTCCTCCTACACAAGGCCTCACAACTACAAAATCTGGAGGGGAAAAAATGCAAAGGTTTAATTTCCATACCTTAATGTTTTTAACTTAATTTTTTTACACTCCTATAGTCCCAAAGAGCCATTTAAGACATTTCCTAAATGGGCCCATGCGTGCAAGCAACATTAATTGCCCTGGAGATGTGTGTGAAGTTATGCAACATTGCCGATATGCTGGCAATAGAGATGTCTTGAGGCTGTTGAGGCTGCACAGTTGCAGTGAAATGTGGGCAGCATATACAGCCTGCCCTGTGGACAGCAGATCAGTGTACATGATAGGACAGATAGAGAGAGACAGAGAAGCAGAGATGAAGATAGACAGCGCTGAGCTCATGTCCTTATCTGTAACATGGGCAAAACATGTCAGGGAGCAACCGTACCACCGGTGACAACCATGTATGTGTAGCTGACCAACCGAGAGTGATTATGACAGAGATGGCATTCAGGATTGTGGCATTTAGTCAGAGCGATTATGACAGAATAGAATAGAATAGAATAGAACAGAACAGAATAGAATATAATAGAATAGAATAGAATAGAATAGAATAGAAACTAATCTTATTTGAAACCTAAAGGAATAGTTTAGCCCAAAATAAAAATTCTGTCATCATTTTACTCACCCTCATGTCATTCTAAAACTGTTTGACTTTCTTCCATGGAGGGAAAAAAAAAGATTTTAATGAATTAGAATGTAATTCTATAGACTGGAGAATGATGGTTTCCAAAAGACAAAAAAAAATAAAAATAATAATCCATACGATTTATGCACTTTATTCCAAGTGTTATGTTAGCTTTGTAACTTTAAAAAAATATATATTAATAATTACATACTTTGTTGTAGTGTATTTATTGTCTAATGTTGTAGAATACCTTGTGCTTTGCTATTATGCTATGCTAATCAACATTTAATACAACTTTTGAACATATGAATGAATAAAAAATAAATAATAATTTGGTTTGGCTTATAGTTTTCCAGAATATTAATAACAATTGTTTTCATTGCAATCAGCTTTTTTCCTCTCGTTGTCTTCAATTTCACCTTTCGTCCTGTCAGTCTTTAGCAAATAAATTTAACATGTAACAAAAGCCATTTCCTTGATGACATCACCCACTAGTAAGTGACCAAACAAGTGCCAAACAATACCATGAATTTCAATAAGGTCTTGATTAAAAAAAAGAAGAAGAAGAAGAAGAAAAGAATTTCAGTACGTGTTAGCAATGGATTTAACAACTTCTGGGGAGTTGTATCTTTTATTTTAGGTCCCACCGTAAAACACTGCATTCTGTGTGTCAAAAATATGGAAATAAGTTTGATAATATCAATTCATTTCAAAACAAAGTTGACACACTCACGTGAGATAATTCTCAATCCCTCACTAATCTGAAGCCAATTTAGCTTTATTCCCATCCTTTTAGCGATGTTAATTTTCCTACCTCCGTGTAAATAGTCAAGTTATAATTAACATTTCAAGTGTCTGAGCTTGACCAGAGCATATTTCTGACAGTCTTGTACACCCTTTTGCAGAAACAGAACACAAGCATATACATTTTTAAAATATCACAGAGTTCATAAAGTACTGCATAACGGGAACGACCGATAAGATCCATGTGAGCATTAAAACTGTGCAGCTCTTCATTATCATCCAGCAATAAGCAGCCATCTCAGGGGAATATTGATTAAACATTGTTTTAACCAACAAACAGAAGGTGAACGGAGCAAAATTACAATAAACTATCATTCTGCCAAACTAAGAGTTGTGACTAAGGTCAAAGCACAATAAAATGGCGAGAATGAATTATTTAACATCATGGGGTGAGGATGAGAAGGTTGCAACCGCTGAGTGCTTCAAGGTTTTCCTTACTTTCCAAACCTGCACACATCCAGATTTAAAACATTAAAAATGTCAGAATTTCAAGGAAAGAATGAGCTATAAACACTACTGAGACGAAAGGAGAGTGTGGAAGGCAAAAACAAGAAACAATATAGCCTGAAAAAGCAGAAGGTTACTCATCTATTCAAACACTCCTGAGTAATACTCGGTATGTGCGGCTCTGATACTGCAAGACTGTGCAAATACCCTGATTCAAGTTGAACACTTGATTTAATGAGTGTGGATTGAGTAGGTGTCCCTATGGGGTCACACTGGTCCACCATCATGAATCTCTAACCACTCTAGCTCCCAAGGAACCTGCTCCCCCTGCCGATCTGACCACTTGTCGGCTTTGTACTGACATCTCACGCTGTGACATCACTGCAGCTTGAAGCTGGTCTGGTTGTCGTGCTTTGCACCCATCTGGTCCACTAGGACTTGGAAGCACCACCAGGCTGTGTTCCTAATGTCTAGCTGACTATTTGGCAACAGGTGAAGAGCAAACAGACCTACATACCATACACAACGTGAGCACAGATGCAAACACGCAAGCTTTAGCTGTGGGCCAAATCACAGTCTATGGAATCAGCAGTTGGCATAGTGTCTAGGATTGTATAAATTTCCTCTCTGGACGTAACGATCTGGGTATAAAGAGCATACGTGCTACACAGACTGCACTATGACACATGACACATATTTTATATTCTCTACTAAATAGCCTACCGCATTTATTTCTCGTTTTCCACAATAAATATCTAAACATCCTTAAATCAAGATACATTTACTTGAAATGCAAAATTACTTCTGAAAAAAAATATATCAAAATGAAGTGAGCTACAGTATACTTCAAACAAAAAGAAAAAAAATGCCAGTGGGGTCAAAAAAAACAAAACGTAATTCAAAGGGGAAACAAATTGTTTTCCCCATTGGCAGACATTTTGTTGTTGTAACACTTTTTATTTTTTTTTTATTTTTTGTCAGAAAACAAGACTTTATATATTATGCCATTGTGCTTCTTAAGTAAATAGATCTCGATTTGAAAATGTTAATATATTTGCCAGAAAACAAGATGAAAAGACTTTATTTATTTATTTACGTATGTATGTACAGTATGTATGTGCAGTGTGTATAGGAGAGGAAGTAGTGTTATGCAAAAACCAAGGTGTATGATTGTTAATGCCATTGCATAAAAAACATTTTTCAGGCATATTTAGCATCCATGATTAATATATACTGCCAAGATGAAAAGACTTTATTTATTTATTTGCGTATGTATACAGTATGTATGTATGTGCAGTGTGTATAGGAGAGGAAGTAGTGTTATGCGAAAACCAAGGTGTATGATTGTTAATGCCATTGCATAAAAAAAAAGTGTGTGTGTGTGTGTGTGTGTGTGTGTGTGTGTGTGTGTGTCAACTGTAGGAAAGATTAATGAACTTCAATGTCACTTTGACATCCGAAGACAAACACAATCCAAATGCTAAAGAACCAAAGGGGAGGTGGGTTGCCATAGAAACGGTTTCAGAAGCCCATACAGGTTGCATTCAGAGATTTATGTACTCTACTGTACATACACACAAACCAGACAAAAAAAATGATATATGTATATAATGTATGTATGTAGTATGTGTAGTAGGTACAACAACCTGGAAAACAGTATGCAAAAAAAATTATTTGTGCAAATGAAGCAACTTTCTTTACTGACTTGCTAAGGTAGTATTATTATTGTTTCTCACAGTTCTTGCTATGAATAAAATGAACATAAATCATACCTTGTTCAAGAGGTGAACATAAATGATACCTTGTTCAAGAGGTGTGTTATCGCTTTTCCAAGTGATTAGATTTAGAATTCTCACCTGGCATATGAAAAATCAAATATTCATTTACTTCAATACTTCAATTACTTTCTCACTAGAAATGACATAAAAAGTGGAAAAAGTCAAAACTATACATTTACACTCCAACTGACCACCAGTGTTGGGAGTAACGCATTACAAAAGTAATAATATTACAGTAGTATATTACTTTTTGCTGTAACGCAGTAATA
>NW_015635681.1:752200-770188 GCF_001515625.1 Sinocyclocheilus rhinocerous | reverse complement strand
ATATATACCTAGCACATTATGAACTACTGGATGTTTAATGAGCAGCAATAAACTACATTTTAGCATTTTAGAATGCCTAGTCATAAGTCTGTGGATATTTTGGTGAAAGTAACTCAAAAGTAACTCAAAAGTAGTGTAACGCATTACAATTCAGAGACAGTAATATTGTAATGTAACTAATTACTTTCAAAAGACAGTAACTAGTAATATATAATGTATTACATTTTGGAAGTAACTTGCCCAACACTGCTGACCACCAACCTTAACTTTCAGACACCATCTCTATTTTTTAGCTCAACTATAACAGAAATGAATGTACAAGTTAGTGGGATATAAAAGGCAGCGAAATCAATCCGATAAAGGTATCTCAGCAGACAGGATGTGACACTTGGATTTGGAAGTGCCTTGTTGCCTTTATACCTCTGTATTGTTGGGCACTACAAACATTATACACTACTTGCACTATTTGTATTGCAAGATTGGATAAATAGCACTGAAGGAGTTACTTGAGCAATATTTCTGGGCCAGAATATCACCTAAAAACCTGGCAACCATCAAAACACTCTAGCAACCACAGAGTAGCATACTAAAAAAGACTCAGAACAACAACCAAAGTCCCTTAAAGGCAAATTAGTGCACTCTGTGGCCATCTTGGACCATCATTTTCTTTGTACTGTATGTAATAGGCATCCAGCTTTTATTTACTTAAAAAGGGAAAGACTGAAATCTTCAAAGTGCGTGATGAATAGCAACATAAATTATGCCTCTTTAGTTCAAATCTGTATTAGTCAGGTTGTTACTTGTACTTCTATAAAAAATGCAATTGGCCCTTTTAACTGAAATACGGGACTTCCTTTCTGCAGCTGCCATAATAAACATTACGCTTTCTCTCATTTTTCTTCATTTTCATGTGAGTGGTCCGTTTCCTCCTTCTTAAACTGTCTCTGGAACCACCCACAACACCTTACAGTAGCATCGGTGTGGCTTGTTTTGCAAGAGTCACTAATTTTTTTTGTCCAAAAGTCTGTCTATTTTTAGTCTTTTTTTGTGCTAAAGTGCTACATTTTCATTTTTAACATCAGACCTCAGAGAAGAAGACCTTAAGATGGGCCCTCATTATCAAACAGTCTCCGTTAATTGTTCGCATTTAAGGTTTACAGCTTTAAATATTTCGTTAAGAATCGGTGGATGTGTAATGATGCTAAAAATGGCTGCATATTCATCTTGTGAAACATCCGTCTCAGTGGTACATGGATTCAGTCAGGTGATGCTGTAAAGGTCAGGAGGGGTTAAAGGCAGAGGATTACATCCTCTAATGAAGTCTCAACACTGTTACGGAGAACTGCGATTCCTCACAGGCCATTACCTAACACTGCAAATCATGAGAGCCGAGGTGGTCATTATGGCCCTGCCCCAACAGGCAGTTTCCCTTCTGCATATGAGTGAAGCCAGTCGCTGCCAATTACCTCCAGTGAGGAGAGTCTGAATATGAAGATGTTTTCTTTCCTATGCCAGCTTCGGGCCTAAAAACATCCTCAATTAAGGGAATTTAGGAATTATTAGCCAACAGTGATGTTAGATAAGTGTCTCCAGCTTTTAAGTTGATCAAACTGGCTCTCTCCCTGTTTCACAGCACAATGTTGTGTTGCAATGTCTTGGACTCTCTCTCGCTGTCTCCCTCGTTCTCACAGCCAGATATCACAGTCCTTCATCTTATCATTCTGTTGAAGGATTTTTTCACCTGGAGAGCAGAGGCCTTGGCTAAACCCAATTCATTACTTTTTCAAGCTTTTTTTTTTTTGGTTAACTTTCATTTTTCTCACCCTGCATTACATTATATAATATGTTGAGGATAATGTACAGTCTCTGCAAGCCCATTTCCACCTCAGAATACAACAATAAAAATATAATTGCGACGTTATGCCTCACAATTGCTATTTTAGCCTCTCATAATTAAATACAGTACTTATATCTCACAATATGCCTTTTTACACAATTGCAACTTTGTGTCTCCCAGTAGTGAATATGTCTCCCAACTGCAACATGCAATATATGCTTGTGATGAGCTTTGATTCAACATGTGGCTTTCTCATTACCACCTGTGTTTATTTTGGTAGTTGTCAGTGTATTCTATAGGTACAGAACAGATTTGTGTACTTCTATAGGTTTGTATATTACCATGAAATATATGTTTGTTTGTTTGTTTGTTTTCACAGACCATCTCTCAGAAAAAAGTACAAAAGCTATCATTGGGGTGGTATGTACCTTTAAGGTAATATGCACTTTTATATGCAGTCTTTAGTGATAAATAAGGTTTAAAAGTGTACCTTTTGAAAAGACACCGCCCCAGTGACAGCTTTTGTACATTTTTGTAAAGTTTTATACCTTTTTGTAAAGTTCTGCAACCATAGATGCCGATTTTTATCCATATACTTATCCAGAAACAAATGACTCTACTATACCTTGACAGGGTGAACTTGTATTTACATTATCCCACTTATAACATGTCTACATAAATGCTGATTGAAGTTATTTTTGGATGTGAGGGGAAAAAAGACAGTGAAGGTACATGAGAGACATGAAAAAGCACAGTGCATGAGTTTAGCAGTCATTTTGCAACGGATATTTGACCACAGAACCCGACCAATCAAAAACAAGTATTCCATAGAGCCGCATAATAAATATTTATAAGTGATGTTGTGGAAACAATAGTACACTGTGAGCAGGAAGGGGAATATAAGGGGGGAGTAGGAGGAAAACAACATCACCACCTCATTCAGCAAAGCCTGCTCTAAAGCACCTCATCAACAGCACAACAACACTAAGGGCAGAAAAGAGGTGACAGACGAAATGAAAGAAACAAAGCAAGCTTCAATGAACAGACAGCGATAGCACTGGGAGATCAGGAGACAATACCAGATCAGATGCAGGGTTGCAGCTGACAAATCTGATGTGACACTCTGGTTGAAGAAAAAACAAATCCAGATTTATATACATAATATATTGCTTTTTTCCCCCGGAGGCCTCCAGACATTCAGGGCCAGCGCTAGGCTACTCGCTATCTGTCCTTTGGTGAAATGAACTTGGCAGATCGTCTACAACCAGATCTGATAGCTGATTCTTGAGGCGCTGAGCGCAGGTTTATGTGTGACTTGTTTACAGGCTTCATAAAAGGTTTTATGGGGTTATCAAAGATAATAATGCCCAGAAAAGACACAGAGAGCCCTGTGCCCTCTCAGCAACTTCCTCGGGTGATATGAAGTCTCTCTACCATCCAAGATCGAGTTTTCAGTGTTTCTGTGATCTTTGTTGTAATAAATTATAACCAGATTCCACCTATTTAAGTCTTATTCCAGACTGAATGCCATGCTTTTAACCACATCCACTCACTACAAAACCCTGGCCTTCAAAAGACACAGAGTAAAATATAAATGTTCTGATTAAGAAATGTCTTCCTATTGTGCTTTTGGACAGCGTGCAAGAATAAACATTTAACGCACAACAAATGACACTTATGAGCAGGTTTTTCTAGTGAATTAAAAGTAGTGTGATCACTATTGCCTGAAACGCATGACTCTTATGATCAGGTTCTTGTAATGAACAGTTCAACAAGATGAGTTATCGGTTTTAATTTTGTCTGAAATACAGTCCTTTATAAGTTACAGCATTAGCAAGATGAACATTATACAGTATCTGAAATGTATACAAATGAAACATAATCAAGTCAAACTGAAACAAAATCAGATCCAAATCAGGTGCTTGAAATTTGTTTTAATACCCAGCCAAAGAAATAAAATGATACATAGTTTACTCTTGCTAAAAAAAAAGTGTATCTGGTTTTTACGAAGCCTAGGACTGACACAAATACTACAATTATGATTCCTCAGGACATTTTTTTGTTTTTATATTTACATTAAAAATCAACTAGAACACTTTTAAGAGTGACTCAGACCTCCCAAAATTCAATGGTAATGGTATCCAAAAGAACCAAAAAATAAAAAATCAAAAAATCAAAGTAGACACACCACAGCTCCAGAGATAGAAAAATATTTATTTATGTTCTCACCACAGGTGACGTTTTGAGCTTAGACACTCTTCATCAGACATGGTATCCAAAAGTTAGACTTTTAGTTACCATTTAGACTTTTGTCGAGGGAACCAGTGTGACGCTAACTTCCAGGTTGGCCCAGGTTTCGCATAAACACTTGTGAGTATTTTTTTCTGTTATGCTGGTTCAAACTGGACTTTATGTCAAAAGATTTGATATAATGTCACCTGCAAGCAGCCACAAAACTCTCCATCTCACTGTGTGCAATGAGCTATTACAATACTCTGCCAAATCATCCATTTTATGAAGGATTCAGACATGCTTTGCATTGAATAGTATCAATCTAGCTGTAAAACTGTGTTGAACTAAACGTATCAGACAAAACAAGGTCACTTAGGATTTGCAGCAAGAGGACTGTGTTTGAATAGCTCAACTGGTAAAACGTAGCACTAGCAATGCCACTGACATTCATCCGATACCAACACTGCACTATACTGCATGTTGCTTAGGATAAATAGTGTCTGTCAAATTCATAAATGTAAATATAAAGCTTTACAAAAGCTACACAACATAAAAATGGCTAAGCATATTTCAAAGATTTCAGCATTGAAAGGCTAGTCCAAGCAGCAGCAGTCTGCCTCTAAACAGCTGCTATGAACATTGAGACAGGGAATAATTGTTGTTCTTTCCTTGTCAAGCCTGGAGTACTCTCAGGGGAGTCACAGTCTTTGGCTCATAATTGGCTCCAAGCTTCCACAAAACAACTTTTATCCCCTGGTGTTTGCACATCACTGACCCAACAAATCAGGATCAGACATGTTTTCCCTTATATTTTAACTGTTTAAGGCTGGCAGAAGTGAAGAGAGTCTCTCTGGGTATCAAAACCATAGTGTTTGGGTGCAACATCTGAGTAGGAGATCTGACCAGTGACCTGCAATATCCTTAGGATGTCACAGAGAAAGCTCAGATTAAAGGTACAGCTCAACCCTAAATGAAAGTTATGTCATCATTTACTCACCATCATGTCTGTATGCTTTTTACAGGTTTTACAGGTTTGGAGCAACATGAGGCTAAGTTAATGATGACAGTTTGTGTTTCTGGGTGAACTATCCATTTAAAGGGGTCCCATTATGCTCTTTTACTAAGTCTTGAATTTGTTTTGGGGGTGTACTAGAACGTGCTCTCATGCTTGGTGGTTCGAAAAACTCATTATTTTTCACATAATTTACATAATTACAATACCTTTCTCCCCAGCCTGGCACAAACGGTTCGATTAGTTCCGGGTTTGATGAAGGTCCGCCTTCCAAAAAATGGAATGTGTTGTGATTGGTTAGCTGTCCCAGTGCGTTGTGATTGGCGAACAAGGTTAGACGGTGTTTCAGTACTGCCACACCCCTTGCCAAAGCAGCAAGTTCCGTCTGCTCTGTTATAGTTAAGGATGGCGTCAATATTGCCATATCAATTTGAGCCGGATTCAGACCTCAAGAATATTGAACAAGAGGATCGCGGAGAACCTTTGCATGCACGGATATTGCAGGACATATTAGAGTGGTAACGTTATTGTTTTTTTGTTTTTGTTTTTTTGGCTAAATCACGTTTTTGATACGATGTCAACAACTGCTTAAAAATAACTGCATTTACTAAGTACAGATAAGTGCAATGGTAATATGTATTATGTTTATTGTTCTTTAAAGGGGTCATATGATGCGATTTCAATTTTTCCTTTCTCTTTGGAGTGTTACAAGCTCTTGGTGCATAAAGAAAACTTTGAACCGCATAAACACATTTCATTACACCAAATACACAAAATATTGTTCTTTTTAGCAGCATCATATGACCCCTTTAATTCTAACATTATAACATGAATTGCAGTGAAACTGTTATACAGTTAAATTTATGTATACCATAGTCTCATAATTGAAGTGTAAATTCTGCAGATTATATCATTGTCCAGTATTGTACTGTCAGCAATTTATAAAAACGTTTTCATAACTGTACATACATATTTACATACATAATTATTCAGATGCATATGTAATAACTGTTTTAAAATGCCCAGCGAGGTAGAAAACATCTGCTGCAAGGAAATTCAAAAGGTGCGGGGGTGAAAAAACAGCGTTTCTTCGACATGGTGAAAACTTGACGCTACAGCAGCACTTCTTCTTCGTCGTCGTATTGTCTGATGCACTCAACCAAGCGTTCTAACCACAACCTCGCCCCTCTCCACCCCCCAATCATTCGAATTTCTGTAGGCGAGAATTATTTTAATGATATTCTAATAGACCGCTTTGTGACATCACAAAACCCGGAAAACAACGCTGTAGTCCAAACAAGCCGTTCGCTGTAGTTCTTGAAAAGACTTTGAGATTTGCAACTTTGTAGATCTTTTTTATGCCCAAACATACACACTACACACTGACTAAAATTCAAAAGGTGAAAAAGCATAATGGGACCCCTTTAAGATTCTTTACTGCAGGTCTGTATTCTGTTTCTAGTGGCTCTTCCAGAAAGCTCATTGGTTTAGTGTACAAAAAGAAAAAGAAGAAAAAAAACCTCTAATATCACATTGTAAAGAAAATTCAAAAGGTGAAAAAGCATAATGGGACCCCTTTAAGATTCTTTACTGCAGGTCTGTATTCTGTTTCTAGTGGCTCTTCCAGAAAGCTCATTGGTTTAGTGTACAAAAAGAAAAAGAAAAAAAAAATAATATCACATTGTAAAGAGCAAAAGGTTCTCATGTCGCTTCTCCCTCAAGACTCAAGAAACGTCCCTCACAGTGTCTATGTACAGAGTGTTTGACCTTTGTCACTGCGTGAGACACAGCAATATGGCATCCATGTCTTCTCTGTCTATTCGTGGCAGATTTGTAAAAGAGCATCTAGCAGAGAAATCGTCTAAATACCATCAGTGTCCATGCATGCCCTGATGTATCACACCTCTGGTGTCATCTCATCAACCCACCGACAGCTTGAGCCTCACAAATGAACCAAATGTCACCAATCTAACAATGAGAAGTGTTTATAATATTTTTAATATCTGACCATGTATGAATGCCGACCTTTGCTGGATATCTTCACATAGGTGATTTTTACATTCATTATTTATAGAGAAGAAAGTGGGGATGTAAACTTTGTATAAACAGGATATTGGAGAGGTCCCAAAGTCATACCACATCAGCAGAGAAGGAATTTACTCTGTGTTGAAGGGTGAAGGTCCGGGCGACACTTAAAGAATGAGGAGATTACATAGCCGCCATTCAGGTAGGCAGTAAAATATAACCTTGTCTGTACAGGAGAGGGAGGCGGAGAGGGACAGGGCGCTTTGCCCTTGTATTTTGTTTGTATCTTTGACAAGTGCAGGGTGTTTAAAAAGTCTTTTGGGAAGTTGCTGCTACACCGAATTACGACTAGCAATTTGACTGTCCACGCTGAAAGCATAAATGCTGTGTGACGTAGCAAAACCAGACAAATATACAGTGGCCCAGACACTGAAGACACACTTATAAAATAAATAACAAAATCAATTGGCATTTATTTTAAACAAATATATCACAAACACTTTTCAAGAAAATATTTTTCACAAAAAGGTTTCTTAGGTTTCAAGTAATAATAATAATAATAATAATAATAATAACAGAAGGTCAATGTTGTTATTACCTAATACTAAAATCAGTTTAGTAAATAAAATAAAGCAGAAATATCTAGATCTAGTATATTTGCAAATGACACTTGGCTTGATATTTCGGATATTGAGCAATTAAATTATTTGTGTGTATGTGTGTGTGTGTGTGTGTCTTAGAATGTCAAAATATAGTTTATAATATATTTATAGTTTCCACAAATCTTATAAAATTAGTAATATTTTATAATTAGAAATTAATCTGATTATGTCTGATTTTAGTGAGCAGAAATAGCAATAAATGTAAAACATTTGGTAAATTCATTTATTTATTTAAATAAACAAATACTGAACTTTTTAAAAGTACCGCAGTAGGCTGTGAATTCTCAAAAGCTCAGAGGATGTCTAAAAAAAAAGATAAAAATACTACTACTACTATTAAATAATACATCATAATAGAAACACCTCTGCTCTAGTTGGAACTCAAAGTTTTCAACCACCTTATAAGAGTAGCAACTTTTGCATAAATTTGTCAAAGTTCAAATTGGCTGCAAGTCTGGATTTGTATGTGGTCATTTGCTGTATGATTTAATTGATTAAAATTGTGAATGACAGGTCACAGAGTGCAGCAATCAGAATGAACAACAATCACACCTTAAAACACGGATGGCCTTCACACTTGGGTTGCTCACTTGATGAGTTCATTCCTTTCCTTTCACTCTGTAATATTTATAATTTAGTACATTAATCAGAATGAATACCACTGTGAAAGACTTGATCAACACTAAAAGCAGTATTCCATAATAAACAGTCAGTAATATACACCAACTGTCTTTATTTCTCACTTACATGCACAACCCAGAATTCACCAGATCATCTGCCAGCCTTGAACCTCAGAGACGTTGCCCGTCCCATGTCCTGCGGTAACACTCACTCACGAAAACACACTTACACACACCCATGGAAAAAGCCAGATCCAGTTAGTGCATCCTGTACCATAGCTCTGTAGCCATGACAGGCCTATTCATAGCTCCTCCGAGAAAACAATATGGGCAGCTGCTGGTCTCTCTCACTCTCTACAGACACCAATTAAGCTCCATTACATACACCAACACAGCACTAACAAACAACTCAAGCCTGAGAGAGCAAGAGAGCTGGACAGAGATAGAATTACACAGATGGAGAGAGAGGTAGATAGATAGAGATGGAGAGAGGCGACATAAAAGAATGAGACGACTGGGCCTGAGTAAAAGCTAATGTTGTATGAAGCATATTGAATTATCCCAGCAGCTGATTTGCAGGAAGGCTGGAGGGTGGGAGAGCAGCGGAGCTGATGCATGGGGCCGATGCACCATAATCGCTCCTATCTATGTGCACGGCTCAAACAGTCATTTAAAAACAGCTGATCCAGACAGCAGGGTCAAGAGGCCGAATGCACACACCAGCAACATGCAGAGAGACTAGCTCTCTATGTTTATCTTTGCTAGTATAATTACTGCCTGGTTGATGATCTGCAGTAAGGTTGTACAGTTATGAGAAAAAAACGTTATTATTTTCCTTGATAATGTATGCGCCGTTATTCATGTTAATATATGATGGGCAAGTGCATCCGATGTACTTTCTGAGGCTACACAGCCAAAACAACTTGAGAAATATTCTGGAATTAATTTATTCCCTTTTTTATATATTAGTTAATATAGACAGTGCCTTAATGGTCATCTTCATAGTGGCCCTCTTAGCAGCATGAAAAACAAAACTGTTATCAAAATTTAAATACATTATACAGCAAAAGTGAACAGCACAACAATATTAGAATGCTCCCATTCCATTAAATGAACGGAACTACCACTGAGTGCATTTACATGAGCACTTATAATCAAGATAAAGCTGATTTTTTTTACCAAAATCAGTTACATTAAACAATACAAAAACAAATATGTAAATGTGGAGTTTACATACTATATCTTTGACCAAAAATGTGATTTTCTCAGCTGTTTTTTTTTTTTTTTTAACAAAATAGTTTTGTTAAAAAGAAAGAATGAAGCTAGAATAAAATGTTGCTGTTCTAATGTTGCTATGTCCCAAATATGTCTGTAATGTTGCTGTTTGAGCATAAAAAAGATCTGCAAAGTTACAAAGTTCAAAATCCACTTCAAAAGGAGATATTTTATTTAACAGAAATCACTTTTCAAAAACTACAACGAACGACTCGTGCTCGCAGTGGTAAGGGGCATGTCATTTCCCGACCAGGCGCCGAGTGGTGCCAATCACAACACACACTGGCCTTGCTAACCAATCACAGCACATTTCGTATTTCAGAAGGCGGGCTTTCATTTGATACAGGAACTATTCGAGCCGTTCATGTCAGACTGGGGAGAGAGGTGTTGTAATTATGTAAAATATGTGAAAAATAATGTGCTTTTCGAACAACCTAGTATGAGAGCCTGTTCTAGTACACCCCCAAAACAAAATCAAGACTTTGTAAAAGAGCATAATACGACCCCTTTAAGGGCTTGTTTGTTAAGTTGCTTTTTTTATAGCAAGTTCCGGCAACACTGAGTCAAGATGTACCTCGTTTGTTGTAATTTCTTGCACTGCAAAGACAGAAGAGAGACACGACTTTGATACACATATAAATACTTCACTAACAACTAGTTGTTCAGTTTGGTTCAGCACACACTGCATAGAATTTTTGTAAATATGGTTGTCAATACCTGAATTTTTCAGGAGTTCATTTGGTTGTAAACAGGGCCGTAGCTAGGGAATGCTGGGCCCCCTGAAAAAATTGTGATGTGGGCCCCCATTGCAGTCTACTCAAATCATATGGTGTATGATGGGCATGGAAGCCCACATCTGGTGCCATGTTATTTTTATTATTTTTTTTTTATTTAATTAAATAACAAAACAGAAAATAAATGCATACATACATACAAATAATGGTTCCCTGATAGCACACATCACAGAGACGTCAATTTGATGCATTTGCATCTGCATGATGTATTTTTTTAAAGTGTTTGCTCATCTGCAAAACGTCTCTAAGATGTTTCCTATCAGATGTCATATAGACATTTAGATGTCTTTAAGATGTTTATGATTTAGACTGTACGTAAAGATGTTTATCTGATGTTTGTATACAACAGATGTCCTGATGAAAGTCTCTTCAAAACACATCTTGTAGACATACTGTATGTGCCTGGGTATTTATTGGACAACAGCAAAAGCAATATAAATGTTGTTTTTGCTTATTTTATATAAATGTATAGGCTATACAAAGTTGATAAAAATATATTACATCAAAATGTCATTAAGAAGTTAATAACTTAAAACATTGTTTTAAGTAATCAATCAATGATTCAGTGCAAACTAATAAGATAACAACAAAAGACAAGAAATTAATAAAACAATTAAATAAACCTACCAGTAATATAACAAGCAATATAAATGTGTTGCTTGTATTTCCAGTCAGTCTGTGTCTAGCGAGGTAAATATTCAGGAATGTGAAAGAATGCAGTCACAAGTAAAAAAAAAAAAAAAAAAACAGATGTATTTTTTTAAAGTGTTTGCTCATCTGCAAAACGTCTCTAAGATGTTTCCTATCAGATGTCATATAGACATTTAGATGTCTTTAAGATGTTTATGATTTAGACTGTACGTAAAGATGTTTATCTGATGTTTGTATACAACAGATGTCCTGATGAAAGTCTCTTCAAAACACATCTTGTAGACATACTGTATGTGCCTGGGTATTTATTGGACAACAGCAAAAGCAATATAAATGTTGTTTTTGCTTATTTTATATAAATGTATAGGCTATACAAAGTTGATAAAAATATATTACATCAAAATGTCATTAAGAAGTTAATAACTTAAAACATTGTTTTAAGTAATCAATCAATGATTCAGTGCAAACTAATAAGATAACAACAAAAGACAAGAAATTAATAAAACAATTAAATAAACCTACCAGTAATATAACAAGCAATATAAATGTGTTGCTTGTATTTCCAGTCAGTCTGTGTCTAGCGAGGTAAATATTCAGGAATGTGAAAAAAAGCAATCACAAGTAAAAAAAAAAAAAAAAACACTTAAATTTCTCATTGTCTTCATTTTTGATGAAGATAATATGCTACTGCATAATATTTTATTAAATAAAGATAAAAAATATATCCATCAGTGCAGTGAGTTGTATTCGCATTTTTGTTGTTGTTGTTATCTTAAAAATAGACTATAACATCAGCAACAATCCATGTGACGTGCATTTCTCTGTGTATTATACAATATAACAAACTACATTATAGCGAGAAAGAGGGAAACTTTGACCGCGCAATTACTCGGTCAGTGGGCGCCGGTATAATGAGATGTAAGCTACCGTCGTGAGTGCACGGGCAGCAGTAAATCAGTCAGCGAAATGACCAGGTGCACATCATCCCATCACAATGACATCCCTACAGTGCACTAACCTGTCTTGCAAAAGAACGTTTTGATAGACTGATTACGCAGTTCTTCTGGCATCTCTCTCCGCCCCGCCCCGTCCCGCCCCTTACACTGTAACTTTACTTCTAACTTCAACTGTTCTTGATTGGTTCAGTTGACTAGCTGGGGTGGAACCTGCGATTTCATTGGGTTCATCTCCTTTTTGTAGCTGACAGCTGAAATAATTAATAATCATCAGACTAAACCATTTTAGAGGAGAGAGGAGATATTTGGAAAGCATAACTAAATGTTATGTTTTTGAGGTTTTCATTAAACTTTCAGGCATACAAGCTGACTTTGTAATACATATATATTAAAATCGTTCATATAAGAGAGGTGGAATATATAGCATAACTACTGGATTTAGTGGGCCCCATGGGCAGTGTGGGCCCCTATAATTGTCAACACCTTTCATCCCTCTAGCGATGGCCATAGTTGTAGAATGTGGTTGTCACTTTTGCAATTACTGAACCATGTGTGTATATAATGGAATTAAAGTGCTAAAAGGTGAACAGACAACCAAATTTAGCTGTAGTGTGTACATGGTCTAAGTATGCCATTCATGAATTTGTCTACCCCGAAAGTAAAATAAACTTAGAAAGGCCTGCTCAGATCCATGAATCACTTTCCAGCTCAATATGTAGCAGGCTGAGCTAAAGAAACTAAATCATAAAAAATAATACATAAAAAAATAAAACAAATAAATAATACATTCATTACACATCATTACTGATTAATTTAACTGGCTCTGATTTGCCATTGCATTCATAAACAGAGTGGAGTCTGTCATTGGTTCCAATGGTCATCCACTTGTATAATGGTAATAATCCCTCACCCTCATTGACTTCACCATAAATAAGCCTCATATTTAAAACAAAGTGCCTTGTTCCCGT
This sequence comes from Sinocyclocheilus rhinocerous, assembly GCF_001515625.1. NCBI lineage: Eukaryota > Metazoa > Chordata > Actinopteri > Cypriniformes > Cyprinidae > Sinocyclocheilus > Sinocyclocheilus rhinocerous. The sequence goes on along the minus strand of NW_015635681.1, from coordinate 757,156 downwards.
TGAATATACAGAGCCCGATCTAATGGAGCATGCAGGTGTATGGGAATCTAAATCCCAAGAAAAAATACAGAAATAAATTATAATATACATATTCCTGCCGTAGACGTATAGGCTTCCAATTGTAAAGCATGGCAAGCAAACGAACATCTCCCAAATTTAGATACACAGACATTAAAACAAGACTTTCCCAGATTCCTTAAATTTAATACATACTGTATGGGTATTAAGTAAATAAATAACCAAAGCAAAAATAGTATCTTAAAACATAAATGTTAAACCTGACTCTACATAATCTATTAGTCTTGAAATGAAGTAGCAGTCATGTAGGTTCTGGAACAACAAGAATGTGATTACATGTTGACAGAATGTTCATTTATCAGTGAACAATTTCATTAATGTTCAAATTGAATTACATAATAGCAACACAGTGTAAAATAACTTTAGTGAGTTGTCTAGCAGGCAAAGTTCAGAAGGTTAGGAGTTGCTTAAAGGAATAGTTTACCAAAAATGAAAATTTGCTGTACATTTACTCAGACCATCCAAGATGTAGATTACTTTGTTTCTTCATTGGAACAGATTTTAAGAAATTTAACATCACTTGCCCAGCAATAGATCCTCTGCAGTGAGTGGGTGCCATCAGATTGAGACTTCAATCAGCTGATAAAACTCCCACAATAATCCACAAGACTCTAGTCCACCAATTAACATCTTGTGAAGCAAAAAGCTGCATGTTTTTAATCAGTTTTTACCTTCAAACCATTGCTTCCAGCTAAAATATGACTGATGTTCAAATTTGTCTTGTCTGATTCAGAAGAGAAATACAGTATGCACAGATCAAGCACTGCTTATAAGCGAGAAAGAAAAAAAAACAGTTCTAAACATATGTTGGTGGATTTTGATGTGAGAGGACAACAGAGGATGGACTTTTTCACTGGATGAAGCATTATTATGAATTACGAACTCATATCTTGACCTGAAGCGATGGTTAAAATTCTGATGGCACCCATTCACTGCAGAGGATCCATTAATGCTACATTTCTTCAAAACTGTTCAGATGAAGAAACAAACTAATCTAGATCTTGAATGGCCTGAGGGTGAGTCTTAATTTTTGGGTGTACGATTACTTTAATCATTAATACTAATAATCATAATAGGTAATATAGTGGTAGTATAGTTCATTAGCCTGACTGTGGGCTGTTTATGGTTGCCAAGCAACACGTCGTTTTAATATAGAATTTGTGCCCCACTTTAAAATGGCTTTGAATGTGACTCATCCAATTAGACTCTACTTTTTTTTCTCTTGTTGTTAGTTGATTGAAATAAAAGGTTTTAATCCCATTATTGTTTGTTTTTAGACACTGTGACTAGAAACTGTATAACTTAAAACATTTGGAGCTCACCTTGAGTAAATCCAACCGAAAATGGAAGAAATGAATGACGTCTCTTCCAAATCAAAAAGGCTTTTAAACTTCCAGTCTCACACTCTACATTTGTATCACAAAATACTTTTGCCAGCATCCCTTTTGGGATGAAAAACTCTTTTACACGGCTCGTTAAGCAGCATGTGACTGTGAAGGACCAACACGTTATTCTCTTATGAGTTTGCGTAACACTCCACATGGGTCACACACTGAATTCTGCATGTGGTAAGTCCTCAAGGGTGAGGGTGACTTTGTGTGGAACATTTTAATGTCTGTATTCTCTTCTTCTAGGGTGTTATTAAGTAATTGTTCTAGTTTATTTTATCTAATACATTGTTCATTAAGCATTTCAAATGTCTATCTATTCAGCACTAGTCAGATTATTTCTAAGACTACTTAAAATCAAATAATGCAGGTGTCAGGAACTATGCAGCAGTAAAATAAGCCACCTTAACAGATCAAATAAGAAAATACTCAAGACATTTCATGCTAAATCATACTTTCAACCATACAGAAACGAAAGTAAGTCCAGGTCAGTGCAACCTGTGCAATCCCTAGTGTCCAGATTTGGCCAGATGCACACACACGACTGCTCTCAGCACCTAGGCTTACTCTAATTGGCTGATCTTGCTGAAGTCAACAGAGGCCCTCTCGTCTTCATTTCACCCTCTTTAAGAGATTCTGCTGATGCTCGACATTACCACGGGTCCACTGTTAACCGAGAAGGCAGCAGACTCAGAAAAAGGGGGAATAGCAGGTGAAGGAAAAGTGTTGGCGTAGTCGAATTTTTTGTAGCACTGGGGGGTTCACTCTTTATGAAAGTGAGGACAGACCCATTAGAGTGTAAGACTTTCTTTTTCTTCACTGTCTAAAAGACTATAGGGGTTATTCTAACAAATGGATGTCTTTTAATGTTTGGTGACATGATTTTTAAAGTAAATCTCTCATTTTAAATATTCAATAAGACAAACAATGTACCAATATTAATGGCAATGAATAGGTTATTTTCATTGGCATTAAAGTGAAATAACAATAAACTAAAAATTTCAGACGACACTTAGAGGCTTTTGCATCTGAACTCTTCATTTGTGTGTGTGTGTGTGTGTGTGTGTACAGGTATGTATGGTTTATGAGGACACAAATGTGTATAATGACATGGGTACTACAACGTAAACATGGTTTATGAGGACACTTCCTGTGTCAAAAGGCTTAAAAAAACATACAAAACGGTGTTTTATGAAATTCAAAAATTGCCAGCAGTTTCCTGTGAGGGGTAGGTTTAGGTGTAGGGTTGGTGTAGGGCAATAGAAATACAGTTTGTACAGTATAAAAACCATTACGCCTATGGAGAGTCCCCGTAAACCACAAATACGAGTATGTGTGTGTGTGTGTGTGTGTGTGTGTGTGTGTGCGTGTGTGTGAGTACTAGACTAAGTTCTCTTTCATGTCTTATTGTGCTTAAACTGTCAAATACACACAAGTTTATGTTAACACGCGAGTTACAAAAACAGTCGGTTATGGGCCAGATTTACTAAACAGGGCAAATTAGCATTAGAGCGCAATTCCATAAACGCACCGATGAGAGAGGAAAATTCTGTGTGTGATTTACTGACAATGCACACATTAAAGAACACAGACGCAGCCAGATCATTTCCATAATGACCAGTGCAAACTACCAAGAGCTGCGCAAATTACCACCTGCTTTAAGACATGCTTTTTTGGGGGACATTAAATAATGACACAAATACCAGTAATTTTACGAACGCAAATGTTAGTAAATCGCGTTGCGTGATTCATTTTAATACTCTCCTCCCATAAATGTTGTGTCTGAAACGGAAACTCCTACAAATGCATATTCAATAAGGTCAGGAGCAAAAATAACTGTGTCCACGCCTTTTCAGCGGTAATTCTTCACTGCGCGCAGGGCCTGATTTACGCATAGGCATTCTAGGCACGTGCCTATGTTCGCTCATCCAGGGGGGCCCAAACACAATGAAGAGATATATAATATTTTTGTTATACTATGGGCTGTCTACAACAGTAAAAGAGCCAAAACCCCAGAAGACATTGAGCAAATAAATATAACAAACAATAGGGTAAAAAATGACAAACTATTTCCAAACTATTTCCATGTCTTCCACCTTTTTTATGTAGGCTACAGAAATCATGCTTTCTTTCACCCAGTCTCTCTCACAGATGCACACACAGTACAGACACGCTCTTGTGCTCACACGCAGTGACGCGAACAGAAAATTCTTGTCAGCACTGCCCCGCGAATTTATCAATAAAATAGTTTTGCAGCTGCAAAGCTACATGACATTTCTCAGTAGCGAGGTTCTTGAAGCAGTTTAACTTAAAGATTCGCTATTAGTAGACGCTGCTGCTGAACACTGCTGAGAGACGCATAGACGCAGGTATTCACACGCACTTAATCTCTCTCTCTCTCTCTCTCCCTCTCTCTCTCTGATAACCGCATTAGACTGCATTAATAACTGCATTGGCCTGGATATCAATGGCTCAAGCCTCTGTTATTAGCTCTAAAATGACGTTTTGGAATTTGCAATGGAAGGTTTGGGATGAGGTGCGTAAAAAATTTGTTTGACACACACAAGATTTCAGGACAGAAACATGTCAAATGTCTTGAAACAACTAATCTGAACAATGTCTTGATGTGTGGTTGTGACTCCAAGCCGTTAAAATTATTAGAGAAATAATGTACTCCCGAAGTGGTTATGTGGCCACGACGCCGCGCCTATTAATGGAATGGTCTTTCTCAGTTCTCAAACAAATTAAGAACTACATTTGATTTTTATTGACTGAACGCAAGCACTTATTGCGATAGAAAATACTGTAACAGTAACGGTTTCCACTGATTAAGAAATATTTTTGTTTGCTTGGGTGGTAATATTAGGTCTATTATATTAATAGGGAAGGGGGGCCCAAAAATTTGTTTTGCATATGTCATGAAAAGAGGTAAATCCGGCCCTGACAGTGCTATTTTAACGCCAAAAGACGGTTTGCTCTGGCGCAAGCTGTTAGTAAATCTGGCCCTATGTCTGTGAAGGTAAACAGCTGGGAAAGAAATTGCAAAAACAAAATGGCAGTGCCGTGGGTGGAAACGTGCAGATTAAGGGGTGGTAATATTATAATAAGATCCCGTTTCTACGTCATGGGGGGAGCGAAATCTGAGCAGCTCATTTTTTTACATGCTTGCGGAGAAAAGCTTACCAAAATTAAGTTACTGGGTTGTTCTTTTTCACATTTTCTGGGTTGATGGATGCAGTAGGGACCCTATTATAGCACTTAAACACAGAAAAAGTAATATTTTCATGATATGTCCCGTTTAAATTATAATATTATTGTTATTACTATATTTTTATCAAATAAATGCTTCCTTGGTAAGCCAAAGAGACACTTAGGGTGCTTTCACACTTGGTTCGATTGCTTGGTCCGAACCCGAGTTCGATTGCTCCCCCCTCCCCCTGCCCCCGCTGGACTGTGTTCACATTATATTACTTTGGTCCGAACCGCGGTT
>NW_015635681.1:732944-749879 GCF_001515625.1 Sinocyclocheilus rhinocerous | reverse complement strand
ATTGCTCTCTGCACTTTTATATATTTACGTTTTTTACCTGTTCGTTTTGTTTACAAAGCTTTGGTACATAACGGGACTTACGTCTGCCTTACGAATGTACTGCAAATGTTCTAAAGTACTCTGAAGGCGAACAGAAATGTGATATACAGCTCTCTGCTTGCACCGCGTCAGTCACACTCGTCAGGAAAGTGAGTGAAACACACACAAACACACATTTTTATCAAATAATACTTAATTAATAGCGTTTCACTTCCGTGATTTGGTACGATTGCATTCACATCAGCAGCGAACTGTACCGGAGTTCAATTGAACCGTACCCCAGACCACGCTTTTTAAGCGGACTCGGGTACAGTTCACGGGTGCGCACCCGAGTTCGGAAGACAGCGTTCACATCATCCAAACGTACCGAACTCTGACGTCAATCGAACCCGGGTGCGCACCAAAAGTGCTAGTGTGAAAGCACCCTAAATGCCTTAACTGTTCCAAACTTTTGACCGGTATATAGCAGTCATTTTTAAAATATGTAAAATCTGTAGATGAGGGGGAATACATGGCAACCATACTGTAGTCTCCTTTGGTCAGATAATCAGGAGCACACAAACTAAGATTAGAGAAATATATCAAAGCTCATGTGCAGTTGAAGTCAGACCTGGCCATATTCTTGTTCCTCAACTTTGCTTGTTAAAACTGCAGTGGAAGCTAGTCATATACTGATAGGTAGCTCTGCCGAAGGGGAAGCCAAGAATGTAAGATAAAATCATAAAACCTCTCTCTTCTTTACTGAGCAATCGATATGCCCAGTTCCTTCAAAGATTTATCAGGAACAATTTGAATAGCCCGAGTTTTCCTCTTTTTTTAACAGTCCCATTTTACTGTCCACTATTAACTCTTCAGCCAAGTCAATATTATAGGTGGAGTTTGGGAGGTGACAGTTGTGTGTAAGTGACTTTTTGCCTGATCTTTTACCACTATTTATGCCACCATTCTCGCTTATATTCTCTCTTGAGTCCAGTTCAGCAAAATCTTAAGCTTTCTGTCCTCTCTTTCCACACTGATGGCTACTCTCAGCTGTTGTATTAGAAAGCCTCTTGGCAGTGTTATATAGTTCTTTGCCCCTGCCAGGCTGTCAGAAGGTCTGTTTGAATCAAATATGCTAATTAAGAGAAACACAGAAGCAAAATGATTGACATATTGGCATCGATCTGTTTGAGACATCAAGACTGCTTATTTCTTAACAAAGGGAAGAAAGCTATTTGCATTGATTAGTTGGAACATTCACTGGAGGCTTTTCAGAAATGTACTTGTGACTAACAGAGAAAATAAAAGACGGCTCTATGACAGCGTGTCAAACGTACAATGACTTTCATGAAGGTCAACAATTATTTAGTCATTTTTGGGGCTCAATCTGCTCATTGCGCATAAACCAGAATGTCTTTTGCTGCTAATATTTAACTATTTAAAGCACTTTTTGGTGATATTCATCTCTTAAAAAGGCATTCTACCACTTTTGCTGCCTCCAGGGTCTCCATAAATTCTCATTAAAGTACCACTAAATACTGATCTTAACAGAAAATATTTAAGCAGCACTCCCTAGGCAAACATAATTTCTGGCTATTTAGTGGCACATGAAGATGTGCAGTGACTAATTAAAACGTTTTGTTGTTGTTGTATAAAAAGGTGTACAAAAATGTTATATGAAAACTTGCATAAATTAAACTAAACCTATAGTGCCCTGTATATACACTACCATTAAAAAGTTTTGGGTCGCTAAGAATTATTTTTTAAATTATTATTATTATTATTTTATTTTATTGTATTTTATTTTATTTATTTTTTACTTAAGAAGTCTCTTTTTATCAAAGCTGCATTTATGTAATCAAAAATACATTAATATTGTCAAATATTGCAATTTAAAATAACTGTTCCCCTACAGGAACTCAAAACGCTTTGGAAAAGCCTCCAGCGTAACCACGCTCTGAATCACGTGTGTAATGAGTCCAATGGATGGGCAAGACATCACAGGCAGGGTGATGTAGAGACCAGGGAGCTTAAAAGCACGTGCGGTGGGTACAGCGGCAGCTTCTGTCATTCAGCAAGCGCTCTGTGTGTGTCAGTTCTATTTATTGTTGTCTGTCCCAGGAAAAGCATAAGTCATGTCAAAGGCAAAAGACAAGCATAAGGGCGAGGGCAGACAGCATTATATAGACTGTGTGTTCCTCCCTGCCCATGCTACGTTATGGGTGGGGATACACACAGTTTATGTGTTATTTGTTTGGGAGTGGAGCTCGCACAGTCAGCTCTCGAGGGCGCTGATTGTGCTTCTGCCCGCTGCAAACGCTCCACTCCAGCCGGGCACGCTTCGAGGAGTGTGTCCGTGCTTGTGATCTTGGGGTTCTGGTCCCGCTGCTGCTGAGGCACGGCGGCAATAGATCTAGATCTAGCTCTCTTTCTCGGGGTTCGGACTCTTTCCCCTTTGAATGAGAGCTCGCTGCTGCAGACTGCTTTTTAGATTGCTCGTTCTCCCTGCCCTCTGTAAAATAAGGGGTGGGGATGCACGCGATTTATGTGTGGTTTGTTTTGGAGTGGAGCACGCACAGTCAGCTCTTGAGGGGGCTGGCTGTGTTCATTCTAATATTTCCCTAAGTGTGCATTACCTTGGATGTTTAGCTCTGCTCCAACTGGCATTTCTTCTTGAGGGAAGAAAGTCTTATGCAATGTAGAATCAAGTTTAGAATCAGTGCCCTCAGGAGATCGTTCTGTCAATCACAGCAATCTCCAGCGAGTGCTTCTCTCAGCTTCCCCCCGGAAACGTAGTGGTTCTAGGAGGCTCGCTACCTCCAAGGAGGTCTCCAGAGCAGCTAGATCGGCCGTCCCCTGCCGGTCCTCCACTTCAGGGCACCAAGCTAGCCGCTCTAAGTACACCAGAGGCCAGTCTCGAGAGACTGGTTCCCTTAGTAGGTCACCTGGCGTTATGGGAGCCCCTGCCAAACGTATCTAATCGGGTCGAGCAGGCTCTGGTTGTGTCAGTCTAAGTCTTCTAAGGACATGACTGAGGACCGTCATTTTCAATAGGAGACTTCGGCGAAAATAGTCCTGATGCCCATGGCTCAGGACTTCTGAGGGCAGGCCCCTCTGGGGAAGAGTAACACTCTTGAAGTAAACACTCTCTAGAGGAAGGAAGCCATCGAGGTGGTCCCTCCTCTCGACAGAGAGTCCGGGTTCTACAGCCGGAGGTTGCGTGCCTTTTTAGATCTACATCAGTTGAACCGCACAGTCATGCGACTGAAGTTCAGAATGCTCACCTCAAGCAGGTCATGTCTCAAATCAAGTCCGAGGACTGGTTTGTCACGTTCGATCTGAAGGACGCATACCTCCACATTTCCATCCTTCCTCAACACAGGAAGTTCCTGAGGTTTGCTTTCGGGAGTGAAGCTTTCCAATATCGGGTTCTTCCATTCAGCCTTGCACTCTCACCAAGTGTGTGGAAACTGCTCTGGCTCTGCTGCGACTCCAGGGCATCCGCATACTGAATTATATCAACGATAGGTTGATATTAGCTCAATTGGAGCAGACGGCGGTTCGGCATTGAGATGTCGTTCTCGCCCACATGAAAGAGCTGGGGTTAAGACTGAAAGACCAAGAAAAGTGTGCTTTCTCCATTACAGATGACCACTTATCTGGGCATGGTGTGGGATTCGACCACGATGCAGGCATGTTTGTCTCCTGCATGGATCGAGTCGATCCTCATGGCAGTCAAGCAGTTTCATAAATTGCTGGGTCTGATGGCAGCTGCATCCAATGTGATATCTTTTGGCCTGCTGTACATGAGACCCCTAGAGTGGTGGCTCAGGACCAAGGGGTTTTCCCCGAGGGGCAACCCACTTTGCATGATCAAGGTCACGCGGCAATGCTTTCGTGCCTTAGACATATGGAGAAGGGCCCGGTGTTGGGGACTCCTTGTCATCACGTAACGCTAACTACGGATGCCTCCCTCATTGGTTGGGGAGCGGTTATGAGTGGCTGCCCAGCCCGCGGTCTGTGGAGTGGCCGCCATCTCATGTGGCACATCAACTGCCTGGAGATGCTGGCCGTGCTTCAGGCACTGAAACACTTTCTCTTGGACCTAACAGACCATCATGTGCTGGTGCGCACCGACAACACAGCAGTGGTCTCTTACATCAACCACCAGGGAGGTCTGCGTTCGCACCACCTTTACAGGCTGGCACACCAGAGCCTTGTGTGGGCCCAAGGGAAACTCCTTTCACTGAGAGTAGTGCACATCCCTGGGCATCTCAATCAGGGAGCAGACATCCTGTCGAGGCAGGGGCCGAGGCCCGGGGAATGGAGGCTCCACTCCGAGGTGGTGGAGCAGATTTGGAGGGAGTTTGGCCAGGCTCAAGTGGACTTGTTCGCGACTCAAGAGACCTTGCACTGTCCACTCTGGTTCTCCCTCACGCATCCAGCTCCGCTTGGGCTGGATGCCATAGTGCAGACGTAGCCGAGGCTTCGTCTGTACGCCTTTCCCCTGATTGCTCTGCTCCTGGGAGTTCTGGAGAGAGTGCACTGGGATGGGGTCCGTCTTCTCTTAGTAGCCCCGTTCTGGCCCGGCCAAGTATGATTCTCGACCTGAATTCCCTTCTTGACGGCTCTCCTTGGGAGATTCCCATCAGAAGGGATCTCCTCTCTTAGGCGGGGCCTTCCCTGCCCAGAGTTTTGGAACTGTGGATGTGGCCCTGAGGGGGCACAGCTCATAGGTTCCGGTTTCTCAACTGAGGTTGCTGAGACCATACTCGAGTCCAGAGCTCCCTCCATGAAGAAACTGTACTCCTTGAAGTGAACCTTCACTTCTTGATGCGGCAACCGCCAGCTCGACCCAGTTAACTGCTCAGTTGGTTCAGTGCTGGAGTCCTTGCAGGTACAGTTCTCCGCAGGGTTATACCACTCCACCTTGAAGGTTTCCATGGCACCCCTAGCTGCTTGCAACGCCCCTCTCGGTGGTTGGTCTTTTGGGAGAGACCCACTAGTTACATGTTTCCTCCGCAATGTGCTGAGGCTGAGGCCTTCTGCCAGGAGAAGCTTATGCTAAGTGGTGGATCAGGATGCTATTCCATAGCCTTGAATCCTCTGATCTCCCCTCTCCTTTGGGGGTCAAGGCTCACTCCTCCAGAAGTTGGCCTTCAGGACGCTGTGGGATGTCCACTCTGTTTACTTGTCAGGTTATATACCTGCATTTTGCGCCACTCCTGGCTCCTTTTCTCTTGCCTTAGCTGTGCTCTTCCACACTAGGCAGGGAATTGCAGGTCTGGCAGCGTGGGCATACTCATTCCCAAAGCGTTTTGATGCAGCTTGATTTCCTGAAGGGGAACGTCTCTAGGTTACGCATGTAACCATGGTTCCCCGAGGGCACGAGACGCTGCGTCTTCATTGCCATACTTCCAGCATCCCTGCGAGCGCTTCCTTCATTCTACCAGAAGCTGCCGCTGTATCCACCCAACGTGATCTCATGATAATTTGTATGTATTTTACGTCGGGAGCGAAGCAAACGCAGTGGCAACTGCTCACAATGCGGACAGTCGGCCCTCTCGAGAGCCGACGCCGCATGCTCCGCTCCCAAGCAGACCACGCACAAACTGTGTGTATCCCCGCTCGTGATGTAGCGTGGGCAGGGAGGAACACACAGTCTGTAACGCGATCTGCTTTCGCCCTTTTTTGTCTTTTGCTTAGACATGTTTCTTTCTCTGCTGGAGCTTATATTTGAATGCTTGTGCACTTTTTTGGACAGACAACAATAAATAAGACTCACAGAACATAAATCGTGACCGACACACACAGAGAGCTTTGCTGAATGACAGGAAGCTAGCGCCGGCTGCACCTCACGTGCTTTTAAAGCTTCCTGGTCATGACGTCACCCGCCGCGGACGTCTCGCCCATCGTTCGACTGATTACACATATGATTCAGAGCTTGGTATCGCTGAAGGCGTTCCCCTAGCGTTTTCCGACGCAGCTCGAGTTCCCGAAGGGGAACTTGTCTTCAGTGTCACATGATCCTTCGGAAATCATTATAATACTCTAATTTAGCGATCAAGAAACAATTCTTATTATTATCAATTATATATAACAAACAAACAGTTGTGCTGCTTAATCTATTTGTGGAAACCATAATCTTTTTTTTTTTTAGGAAAAATTTTCTATAATGTTTACTGTTTACTGTTATTTTTATTTAATGCATCTTTGCTGAATAAAAAATGAATAGAAAAGTGATCATAATAAATAGGGCCCCAAACTTTTGAATATGTATATATATATATATATATATATATATATATATATATATATGTGTGTGTGTGTGTGTGTGTGTGTGTGTGTATATATATATATATTTAGAAACAATACACAATGCCTCATGCGTTCAACATGATACACTGAGAAGCAGAGGTCATTTTTGTGTCTGACAGCTTCTCTCATTTGTGATAAAAGTCTCTTGACATTGTGATGCCTACATCAACTCCACAGCAACCAATGTATAGACCCCAATTATTGACTATACTGTCTGAACAAACGACGTATAGATACACCGGATATTGACTATACTGTCTGAACAAACAAACCATCAGATTTCATCACTTGCAAAGTGACAGAGCGGACAGGCAGTCCTAAAGATCAGATAAAAAGCCCAAATCGGATTTGCGCACAGTGTGAACAAAGCCTGTGTGACTCCAGTCTGCTATTGGACATGTTTGTTATGTGAGTGACCCATTTATCAAAGAATGAGAGACAGAGGAAAGACTTAAATTGGGTCTTATTGAATGACTTTAACGGCAAACGCAGGGCTGAGTGATCAAGAGCAAACAAAAGGGTACGATGCGCTGTCAAAAAGAGCAAAACATGTTGTACTAGGGCAAGATCAGCAATCGCAACATGTGCACACAAACCCACACATGTGCAGCTGGACAATCTGACGGCTACAGTAATGACCTCACTGTCTCACCTGTCACTTCCATCTGTCTTTCTCTCTCTCTCCCTCTCGCTTTATAACAGTCCAGTTCCTTTTCCCTTAATCACTGTCCAGATCTCTCTGCTAGCAATTCAATCTTTTCGCTGCCACCTCTGGCATCTCGGCTCTTATTTTTCAAGGAGTATTTTTCCCCCTTCTTCTCACCACCACTTTGAAAGGTGTGACAATGCACTCAGCAACAGGTGCGTGCTCAGACAAGGTCGTGAGGGACGGAGCCTTGATTTACAACTTCTGTCTCTTCCACATCTTTATCTGTGCACCTCTCCTCTTCTCGCGGACTCTCCCCTCCCATCGCGATAAAGAACTGAGCTGTTGCTGTGGCGGACAGCAGGTGCGAACTGGATCAGAGAGGTATCATAAGGTAGTGAATACCAGATGAGGAAGGCAAGGACGCACCTTGTGAATCACGCCGGAGAGTCCTCGCTTATGTTCCCGCTGGACAAAAGAGCAGCAAGGACAGGGACAGAGCTCTCAGACTCTTGGGTTTCCTCCAAGTTCAAATTGAAGGGAATATCAAAGGGTGAGATGTTTTGAATGCACTTTGGCGTATTTGCTGTGGGATCCATTACTGTAAAAATTTAATGTTTGCAGTGTTGTTATTTTTAACAATAAAAATATATAAATAAATAAACAAACAAACAAACATTTTTGTTAACTGAAATAAAGCTGAAATAATATAAAATAAAATATAAGTATTAGATGGAAACAACTTAAACTTAAAAAAATAACAAAACAAAAAATGTTAACTGAAATAAAGCTGAAATGCAATTAAATACAAATATTAGATGGAAAATATAAACTTATTATTTCCCTCAAAATTCTAAATGAAAAGTAAAAATGTTACAGCAGCAACTAACTAACAAAAAGTTTAAGTTGAAGTAGTTTTCTAATTGTAATGTATTTGAAGTTTAAGACATTAATATAAAATGTTTTTATTTTATTTTAGCTTTATTTCTTTTAACAAAAATTATAATGTACTATGTTTTTGACTTGGTTATGTAAAAGTTTTATTATTATTATTATTATTAATCATCATCATCATCATCATTTATTAGACATAGATTTAGATGACAGAGAGAGAGAAAGAGAGAATTGTGATTCATTAATCCATGCATTTATCTATCCATCCATCCATCCATCCATTCATTCATTCGTTCATTCATTTTAGCTTAATTTACAGCTTAATTGTTATTATATATACTGGACATTAACATTTTTTTATTATTATTATTTAGTAAAATGTATTTCCCTTTTAAATAACTGCATTGAAATTAAGTGTGTTTGAAATGAAAATTACTTCATTTAAATGTGTTAAATACTCATTGTCTGGTTAAAGGGATAGTTCACCCAAAAATTCAAAAAATATAAATACATAAAAGATTGTCATCATTTACTCACCATCATGGTGTTCCAAACCTAATATAAAACATAAAAAAACATAAAAGAGGATATTTTGAAGAATGCTGAATCAGTTGATGGTCCTTATTGACTTCCATAGTACTTCTTTCCCTACTGTGGAAGCCAATGGGGACCAACAACTGTTTGGTTCTTCAAAATTCTTGAAAATATTTTTGTTCAACATAAGAAAGAAACGTATACAGGTTTGGAACACCATGAGGGTGAGTAAATGATGGCAAAATGTTCATTTTTGGGTGGACAAATGGTTAGTGAATAAGATGCAGGTTGTTCTCGCTTACCCCACCTTTAACAGGCATAACCACTTCAGGAGTGCATTATTTCTCTAATAATTTTAACGGCCTTGAAATCATACATCAATTGTTCGGATGATTTGTTTCAAGACATTTGACATGTTTCCGTCCTGAAATCTCGTGCGTGCAGAACTAGCAAATTTTTACGCACCTCATCCCAAACTTTCCGTTGCAAATTCCAAAACATAATTTTAGAGCTAATAACAGAGGCTTGAGCCATTGATATGCAGGCTAACGCAGTTATTAATGCAGTCTAACGCAGTTATTAGAGAGAGGGAGAGAGAGATTAAGTGTGTGTGAATACTTGCGTCTGTGCGTCTCTCAGCAGTATTCAGCAGCAGCGTCTACTAATAGCGAATCTTTAAGTTGAACTGCTTCAAGAACCTCGCTACTGAGAAATGTCATGTAGCTTTTCAGCTGCGAAACTATTTTATTGATAAATTCGCGGGGCAGCCGCAGCTCTGACAAGTTTCTGCCCCCGTCTCCGCGTGTGTGCATGTCTGTACTGTGTGTGCGTCGGTGAGAGAGAACGGGAGAAAGAAAACGTGATCTGTACATAAAAAAGGTTGAAGACATGGAAATAATTTGTCATTTTTACCCTATTGTTTGTTATATTTATTTGCTCAATTTCTTCTGGGGTATTGGTTCTTTTACTGTTGTAGATAGCCCATAGTATAACAAAAATATTATATATCTCTTCATTGTGTTTGGGCCCCCCCTGGACGAGCAAGCATAGGTACGTGCCTAGAATGCCTATACGTAAATCCGGCCCTGTCTGTGCCACTCAGACTTTATTGACAAACTTGGTTGATCTTCAAGATGTTTAGTCTAACAAATCATACTCTCCACATGACTGCAACAATGTCAACAAAAATGTGATGTTTACATAGAGACTGATATTAAAACTTCAAAGTGTGTGTATGAGCTGCCAAGCCACAAACACACACACACACACACTGACATAAAGGTTATCCCTAATCCTCTGATCCTGGTTTATACATTATCACATATACCCATGAATGTCAGACAAGTTGTCTGTGTAACATCAAAATGACATCAAAATAAGTCTGGAGGTGTTTACAGTTTTATTTTTATAAATCATTTGCCAGAAATGATTAGGAGGTATCTCAAAAGATCCTGTTAAAACATTTTATATTTACACATGGAGATTTAGAGGAAGGCCTCTTCAGCTCTGCGAAACGGAAACGGATTAGAAAAGCATTTGGATGCTTATTAAGATCCGAGAGATGGGGTTTAGATTCAGACGGAGTAATTTGAGAGCCATTTTGACGCATTGGGGGCAGAATTAAAAGAAAGTAGGGAGTAGACACTTTCCCTTTTTTCCTCTCTGAAATCTCACTTTCTGCAACAAGTTCAGGCTCCAGGGAAATAAAAGAGGGATGTGTTGTGAATGAAGAACGGAAAAAAAATAGCTGATAAAAAGCAGAGGTGGCATCAAATCAAATCAAATCTCACTGCCAGCTGCTCTTTCGTCCTTAAATCATCTCTCTCTGGAGAAGACTGGCATCAGGCACTGTCTACAGTGTTTAGAAATAATTAACTAAAAGTTGTGATGCAACTAACTTCATTGTTTATTTGTGTGACATCTGCTTTGAAATAGTGTAGCTTTTACAGTAACAAGTTATTTATGCCAACAAGCTGCAATATAGTGCAACAAAAAGCTATCAAACAATCACCATAAAGCACTGGAAAGTCCGATTCATTCTTGTGAATCGATTTGCTTGGACAATTTTTACCCCTTGTACTGTGTAGCCTACTATGTTTTACACTAGGGTGTTTCTGTTGTATTCATTGTTGTAATGGTTAACTAAAACTAAACCATTAAAATATTTTCATTATAAAATAATAAATAAAATAAAATATAGTAAAATATAAAATAAAATATAAATATTAGATCTTAAACTTAAAACATTAGCAAACTGTGGCACTTTGGCAAAATTTAACTAGCCTACTAAAATGACTAGAACTAAAAATGAAATACAAATGAATTAAATTAAAAATGACAAAATTCAAATTAACACTAAAAGTAAAAAAGCCTCATTCACAATGTGTTAATACAGATTTAGTATACAAATAATACTATAAAACACTGGTTGTAAACTGTACTATAAGTTTGAACATATAAATATATACAGCCACCCTAATTGAAATTTTGTTTTTAATTATTATTTATAAAAACATGGGAAACAGGGAATGTTCATGCAATGTGAAAAAATTTAAATTTTTTATTTAAAGTTTCAGACAACTTACAAGCAAAACAACAATTTACAAGCAATTTATGAGGCAAAATTCTACACCAATGAGTTTCTACACCATTTTTTAATCAGATTTGGAATGACATGATGACAGAAATGTATTTTTTTAAGAACTTTCCCTTTAATCTTGTAGCTTGGCAAGCCACAGTTTTAAAGTAACTACTTCACCACTGGTGTGTTTATGCATTCATGGGGAAGAGGACTTGCAAACAAATGCCTTGAAATGTGGTTAATTTACATTTACATAAATTCTGTTTTAAAAGAAAAGATTATTTAAAGAGAGAGAAAAGTATGTGATAAATATGCTGTTGGACCATAACCACATTTTCAGAAAGGTTAAACGTTCTGCCTAGAATGTGCCTGCAGAGCGTCTTTAGTCACGCAGTATTTAAAAATTTCAAGTGTAAAAAGGAAAAAGAAACAAGTTAGAAAGAGAATTAAACAAATGGATCATCGTCAATTTGATAGATGGCCAACGTGTTTTACAGCTTTACGTTTATAGGACTGGGACAGATGGTCGTCTTACAGCCTGCCCCCCTTCCCTCCTCCTTCAGGGGGCTGTTTTCCACAACAATTGTATGCTTTTGCAGTTTTAAGAATGTGCGGTTTAAAAACCTTGAGACATGCTGGGTTGTTTATCTGGGGAACATTCATTAAAAGCTCAGTGCTTTTATCTAAATCTTAAAGTTCAAATTAGGAGAGTGCTGTTTCTTTCCCGCCACACTTTAGCTGTGAGCAGAGTGGTGCTCCACTTCTGAGTTCTCTGTTGTTGGCGTCTGAGGGGCAAGAGTATTAGTCATTACAGAGATGGGGGCAAATATTTCATACGCTAACATAACGCGCAAACAAGGCCCATTTCCATTCTGCGGTTTGAAGTGACATGAGTCAGAGACTCAAAGTACTTCCCATAATCCCTTCGCAGTTTACAAAGAGGCACGTCATGTCCCTCATGACATTGGGCTGAATTTATGGTCTAAAATAGGTGCCAGACAAACAAAGAGTTGGATCGTTGGGTGCAGCAAATGGATGACAATGGACTCACACCTCCCTTCCTTGCTCTAAATGTTGAAGGTGAACAGGATGACCTCGTTCATCTTCTAGAAAGTCTTCTACAGAACGGTTAATCTGAAAGTGGACGAGTCAGAGAGCAGATCTTGAAAGAGAAAGGAAGTGCGGGGGCACAGAACAAACAGCTGAAGATATTTTATGTTTTAGCATGCACATCAAAACTGCAATTCTCTTGAGATAAAAGAGAGGTATTGGCCCAGCTGAGAGTTGTTGACCTTTGGAGCCGAGGTGCAGGAGAGGTAATGATGTAGGCCTATTAAACCATCTTCTCATTTACTTGGACAAGGGTATTTGGTACAATAACTGCACACACACACACAGGGAAAAGAACAGCATGAAAGGAATAGACCTAAAAACGAAAGTCCTGTCATCATTTACTTGCCCTCAGGTCATTCCAAACCTGTATGACTTTCTTCTGTGGAACACAAATGAAGATATTTTAAAGAACTTTGGACATTTGGACTCTAACAACCATATCTTCTTTTGTGTTCCACAGAAGAAGGTAAGTCAGGTTTGGAGAAATCCAGGGTGAGTATAAAGGTGACTAGAATATAACAAAGTTCTCATTTTTGGATGAACTATTCCTTTAAATTACACATCCAACCTCAATGCACTTCATTTTCTGATTGAAGCCCATATTCTGGTTAAGCTTTTATTATGTAAATGGACAATTATGTTTCAATTTCCTTTTACATGGAATATTCCAATAACTGTATTTTAGTTATTTTCAACAGTAACTGAATCAATTTAATCAGTCGTTTATGCCATTAACCATAGCTCTTTTTTAAGAAATTCATATTTGAAGATGCATTAATTTGACAGCAAAATTAACAGTAAAGACATTCAAGATTTATATATCAAATAAACACTGTTATTTGAGATTTCCATTAACCAAAAAAGTATCATGGTTTCACAAAAATATTGAGCAGCTCAATTGTTTTCAATATAGATAATAATAAGAAATGTTTCTCGAGCACCAAATCAGTATATTAGAATAATTTCTGAAGGATCATGTCACACAAATATGTTAAATTAGAAATTAGTTTTTAACTAGTGTTGCCAAATGATTAATCGTGATTAACTGCATCCAAAATAAAAGTTTTTGTTTACATAATATATGTGTGTGTACTGTGTATATTTATTATGTATATATATATAAATACACACACATACAGTATATATTTTGAAAATATTTACATGTATATATTTATATTCATATAATTTATATTATATATAAATATATTTCATTTAAAAACCTAACATTTTTCTTCTTTTACATGCATGTGTGTGTAATTAAAATATACATTACAAATATACACACTAAACACATATATGATGTAAACAAAAACTTTTATTTTGGATGTGATTAATCACGATTAATCGTTTGACAGCACTAGTTTTAACATATTTTTTTAATATGTTCAAAAATTTACTTTTCACAGGTGTCTGTATTTAATTCCTATAATTACATTCATGTGGACATGCACATTTATAAATGTTTCATTTCTGATTCAAACATGCATATGCCAGGTGTCTTATTTGGATTTCTAGAAGACAGCCAAAATATTGCCTTATCTGGTTATGCTAATCAGGTTAATGTGTTTACATGGTGTTTACATAATCCAAATCTGACTATATACTGATTAATATCAGAATATTTATGTGCATGCAAATGCAGTCTCCCACACTCTCTCTCTGCCTTCTGAATCTCAATCCTATACACACAAACACACACACACACACACACACAGTACAAACACACACACACAACCATAAAAGAGAACAAAAGCTTCCGGCCACAGAACACTCCACAGTGTTTTGTGTCTCACAGCGCTGTGCGCAGTATCGCTTCCATTAGTTGACTCTCGCGGGCCTGAACAGAGCAGCACAGCCTGTAGCCCTGAAGAGAGCAGGCAGATCGAACTGAAAGTATTGCATGTGCAATCATGAAAATGTCTTTATGGCAAGCAGAGAGCGAAAGACACCTACCAACACGCCTAGCCAGAAACAGACATCGCATAAGACTCCATCTAGAGAAGTGATGAATTCTCGCACATCTAACTGATGATGGTGTGTGACTGCGAGAGTGGGTCACAGGGGATTACTGAGAGACGGGAGCCGGGCTGCTGGGGATTGAGAGAGCGAGAACTGCATTGTCAAGAAGAGCGAGGTGTCAGTAATCGACAGCCTCCTGCACACGCACACAAATGGCCGCGTGAGCTCGTGCGCACATCCATACATCTTTCTGGATGCTCCCTTTCCCATAAGCTGACGATGGGAAATATAATCTTCACAGAGAAATGCAATCTACTTGGCCTCGTCTTCTCATACTCACACACACACAACCAACTTCCGCCCCTAAGAGCAATACTGTTTCTGTCTATTCATGTGTACTGTCTGCAGATCATAATGACTAGATCTTTACTGCTTTGATTCAATGCAGCAGCAGCAGCAGGGTCAGTTCATCCTGACATACACTGTTTCTTTCACGCACAGACAAGTAATGCTCTTATCCATTCTCTATCTAGTGATTTTAATGGTCAAACACAGATAACACAAACACATTCATTCCATTTACAAGCCACCAAAGCAGGTAATTAGGGCTTTGCTGAGACTTCTCCTGTGTTGGATAATAACTGTGTGAGAGTAAAAAGCAAGATTAAAGAAATAGTTCCCCCCAAAAATTTAAATTTTGCTCAGGGGCGGATTTAGTGATTTGGGGGCCCCAGGCAAAATACAGGAATGGGGCCCTATACAATCTCATACATTTACAACCTTGAGGTTTCTTTCACTGTTGCTCGCTGCTGCACGACCGTGTCCCATAGTTGTGTCCAATCTTTTAGATTTTTCATGTACATGTTATAAATAAAGGATTTCTTTAATGTTGTAAATCCCTTGTTCACATTTAAACAGGTTATAATAGTATTAGAGTAGGTTGGACACTAGGTGGCGCGTTGGGGTAATTTTCACTATGCAATTGTCTACACAACGCTGTCTAATTCTAAAGCTACTACAGACGACAACCGCGAGCGTTGCGCGTGCTTAAATAGCAAACTAGCAAACGAAACGCGCGTCTGCACTGTTCATTCCGTCACATTCCGCGTTACACAGTAAATTCCGTTTTTATGAATAGATTCAGGGATTCCGTCCCCATTTTCTACATCGCCCTACTTTTGCTAAGAAGCACGTTCAACGCGGACGCACAGTCGGTTGTCGTGGTAATGAACACCAGAGCAACCACTTGCGCTTCCGCACTGAACGCGCATCTCGCATATAAAAAGCATTTTAGGGGGCCCTTGGCTTTTGGGGGCCCAAGGCGGTCACCTACCTTTGCCTAATGGTTAAGTCCGCCTCTGATTTTGCTGTTAGTTACTCACTCTCATGTCGTGCTGACCTTGAATGACATTGTAATCTGTGGAATCTTAAATAAGGAGAATAATTTTCTGGTCCCTCTTTTTCATGCAATTACAATGAATAGGAAGTGGAGAATTTCAGTATGTATAGCTTAAATAATCATACCTTCAGAACAAATATAATGCTTACATACTATATTGCGAATAATTCATATGAACCACTTTTATGGTGCTCTTGTGTTTCAAGCTCTAAAGCTCTGGTCTTTGTTTACTGTAATCACATGGGAAAGAACAAGAAAAAAACCCACCAAAATAAATTGTACTGAAGTATTTTAAAGCAAAAAGCAATGCACTCTCATGGCCATTTATGTTTTGTTCATATGGCTAATTTGTATGCATTTGTACGATCTCATTCATATGATTAATAAAAACAGCATGTTTCTGTACGAATCACATATGAATTTACACAAAATCACCATCTTATTCAATAGTTACATCTCATGATATAGGTTGGTAAAAACAATGTTAAATAGACTTGTGAAATTGAGAGATGGATAAGTGTCCTTAAAGTAACTTTGATTCACAAACTTCGGAAAGTAATTTTCTCTATCTTGACTTGAGAGCTTAAACTGAAACCAATTTCTGAAAACTATTACCTATCACTAACTATTACCTACTACTATTATTTGTTCAAGTTGTTCCTCAAGTTGTTCTAAACCTGCATCAGTTTCTTTCTCCTGCTGAACAGAAAAGATGGTATTGTGAAAAACTTTGTTAAACAATTGCAGGTAGTCATTGACTCCATAGTATTTTTTTCTCCAAATCAATGGCTACAGGTTTGGAACAACTTGCAGGTGAGTAAATTATAACAGAATTTCATTGGAGGTGAACTGTTTCTTTAAATTCAGTCACTGATCTTATAGACTGTTGTGTTCTCAGTTTGATTGATTTTGTGTCTTAATAAATCAGATAAAATATTCAATTTTTTTTAAGATAGAAGCCTTTATTATTTGAAAAGGGATATATCTGAAATTATTTCACTAATTAAAAACTGTCAATTTGCTAAAATAATATTCCAGATATTTTTCATTTCTCTAATCAAACTGTGTTAAATAAAACAGTCCTGGGAAAATTCCACTGGTAAAAATAGGTTTTTCTTTTCCTCAATATCACTTTCCCTTCTGCTAATAATAATAATAATAATAATAATAATAATAATGGTAAGCATACAAAAAATATTTTATTAACTGCTTGTTGATCATCTAAGAAAAATTGTGTTCAGTTTACCTTTAACCATGAATTTATGTAAATATCAAACAGAACATAAATGTATGGCTCTATTACTAAAACTAAGTAATACAGTATCTCCCTTGTGAAAAAGAAGTGTGCTTGATTGTATTAAATGAACTGAATCTTAAAGTATAATTTTAAAAATATACTTGAGTATACATTCATGGCTACATTTCTTAACACACAAATACCCTTTAAAAGGTGCACTTTGTAATAAAAGACAC
>NW_015635681.1:725060-732922 GCF_001515625.1 Sinocyclocheilus rhinocerous | reverse complement strand
GCTAATATAAACAAAAATATTTTAATAACTGCTTGTTGATCATCTAAGGAAAATGGTGTTTAATTTACCTTTAACCATGAATTTGTGTAAATATCAAACAGAACATGAAGTTGCGTTGGATTAAAGATGGAGAAGGGATTTTCCGTCACATTTCAAAAGTCCGCCACACACCACTGCTGCAAAGCGAGTGTGTTTTCTGTGGGAAGGGACCAGAAACAAAACCGATTAAATAACCTTACAATAAAAACAAACAAAATAAAGATTTGGGCAAAGACTCTTCGGGCCAGTCCAGCTCCTGAAGCGTCAGGTTACATCTACCAATCCATTTTTAGCTGCTCTTGAGAGACACAGAGAGTTCTGTCAGCGCCATCAAACGCCAAAACCACCCTGGTGTTTATTATTAATGAAAACCTGTCTGTCTCTGCTGTGTCTATAGTGTGACTGACCGACTTTGTTCTCTCAGATCTACAATAGGTACGTACAACATCAGGGTGCCTCCAATCATAACCGACCACTTTTGAGTTCCCATGGCTACCAGACTATTCCACCATCAAAGACCCATCACACATTATGAGCATGTTCTCATTCTCTCAGTCTGTGTGTGGTCACCGCTTTCTTTAATTACAAAAGCTCCATTTGAAGTAATTTGGATGTTTAATTAGTGATAATTTTGATCTTGGCAGGCGTCCTTTTGAATGTCTGTTGGTACCCACTAATGAGGGAAAGGTAAAAGAGCAGGACAAGTCTTAGCGCATTAGTTGAGAGGTTTTTTTTTTTTTCTGTAGCGTCCATACATAAGTACAACTGCACTAACACACATGAGCACCTTCTTGGCTTTGATGTCTACTGTACACAACAATCAATCCACATCACAGAGAATGAAGTAAACCCAAATGAGCACTGGCTGAAAGAAAATAAAGTATTCATAGTAAATTATAAAAAAGAATGAGGACTAAATCAAAAGGTAAAAGGAAGTGAATAATACATTCAAAGACTGAGAGGAGTGGAAAGTGTTGGATGAATTCAGAGGTAAAAAGTTGAACAGGTTGAAGATCATCTGCAATCATACAGCAGAAACTTGTATTTAATAAAGGTGCACAGCAGAATGATAACTGAAACCTCTCATACACTTGAGTCCTAAAGTATCAAGGCAATTTAAGGATAGACAATGGTTGAAATGATAGCTTTAGGCCTGTTTCATGTCACAAACATAACTAGACTCATGTAGCTGTGGCTCTACAACTAAAACTAAGTAATATCTCCCTTCTGAAAAAGAAGTGTGCTTGCACGTATTGAATTAATCAAATCTTAAAGTATAATTTTTTTTTTTAAACTGTGCTTGCAGATAATTTAATATTAATTAAAGGTCACTCAAGTGTACTTAAAGTAAGTACATGTTCATGGCTACGTTTCTTAACACATAAGTACCCTTTAAAAATTGCACTTTGTAATAAAGGACTTTGTGTAAAAAAAAAAAAAAAAAAAACTTGCTTAAAGAAGTATATTGATGTGCTGACAAACATACTGAAGCCCAGGTAAAGCTATTGATTATTTTAAGAGTTTTAATTGTAGTTAGTATATTTAAATGTACTAAAATGCAGCTTCAGCAGTACTAATGTGTAATTACAAAAATATTTAAAGACATGACATACAAGTTTCAATAGAAATTACATTTTAGTTTTCCATAAACAACTAATAGAAGTAATGGTAACACTTTACTTTTAAAATGTTTTATTACGTAATAAACACTCTTTATGGTGAAATATGATGAAATGTACTTCTTTTTCACAAGGGTTGGGTTACTTGGTTGAGTATTTCCTTTAATATTGGCCATAAATTGTTGATTGACAGAAAATCGAATTTGCATGAGGAAGGTGAACCACTTTTACATCCAAATAGTAATGAATCTTTACAAAACAGAACCGGAACTCCAAAGTGTAGCTTTAAAATATATAAGCCATCTGGATTCAGTCAGATTTACTGAATGGAATGTGTTTGTGTGTAAGTCACTATATGTGGAATTTCCATCAAGCCCAACAGATGTATTTTTCTTTTCACTTCAGTATTGTATGTTGCTTAAAAGCCTATACTAAAAAATTGTGTTGATAAATAGGTTTATAGAACAACATGTTTCTCATGAACTCTACTTGGTTTTATGCTCCTGGTGTGTTCCTGCTACACAGCACTGCTCTGAGATTACAATAACATGTTACTATTGGCATCAAAATAAATATGCACTGCTAACACGCTGCTTTCACGTTTGGTGTGAAATAGGCCCCGGTCTGGTCTAGTGATACTGAGAGAAAGAAATTAGACTTCACCTTGGAGAGAGAGACTGGCCGTCTATTTGAAATGCAGAATGTAGGTTTTGGGAGCAGTGATGCTGAGCTAATGCACTGAGTTTCAACAGCAGCACTGGAACCTTGAACTAGACTGTTGAACTGCACAACTCTGAGGACATATCTTGGCTGCATGTACATGGCAATGCACAGATCCAATATTTTGACACATTTGTTCACACTATGATACTAAAACTCATTGCCCTGTTACGTTTTAAGCCCCAGAACATAACCAAATAACATTTACACTCTTCTCGTGCACACACTTGTGAGACATGCTGAGACTAGATGCTACTATACATTTTAATTGCAGCTCCAGTCAGGATAGAACATGATATTGTAATGTACAGTACCTTGCCTATGATTTGTTGTAATGTAAAGTGTGACATGACAGAACTGTGTACAGGGCAACAGCCTTCTGTCTTGTAGTGTCAGTGTCAGTGCTATTTTTTTTTATTGAAGCTGAAATAAAACAAAATATAAATATGAAAAACGTAAACTTAAACAAAAATTAGAACCGTTGCCTTGGCAACTAATTGAAATTAATAATTTTAAATCGAAGTACTAAAATCACACATACCAACATTATTAGAACAAACTAAAATTAAAATGCAATCTGAAAATTACAAAATAAAAGCTAATTAAAAATATTAACAAATATTATAATAGTATAGAAATAATACTAAAATAAAACTGTAGTGTGTCCTTGAAAGTGCAGTTCATAAGTTCCCCTTCATAACCACACTAAAAAAAATTGGTGGTGAAACAATTTTCACTCAGAAATTGCTAGTAAATTAAAATAAATAAATAAATTACACATAAACTGCAAGTAACATTGAATTAAATGTGAAATCAAGTAGAAAGGCTGAAATTATTATTATTTTTTGTGTGTGTGTGTGTGTGTGGGGTCAGGTCCCATCCTTCATGATTTCCAACGTAATATTATGTAAATACGTTGCATTACTAAAGCTAAATATATTATATTAAATACCATTTCATGTCTTTAAAGGAATCGGAATGAGTTTCCAGCAAAAACTAAACCTGGTTTAACATTAGCATGCTAACCCAGATCAGCTCACTGGTGTTTTGTTGTTGTTGTTTTGGCTCTGTTCTTCTGCAGGCTGGCAGAGCTGACAAGGGATTTCCTCACACCATGTCAGATCCACAGCTGCTATCCAAGAATGTCCTTTCATCCATAACCATAAAGGTTCTACAGGGTAGCAGTCTCACCTTCTTAAACCTTCCCTCATCCTTCCCTTCTCCTCTTTCACTCTTCTCCGCTTTTCTGCCGTGCTCTCTAAGAAAGCAAAGAAACCACGCTTTTTTTTTAAGACAACATAGCTGCCATCTGCACAAAACCGAATGTTGAGGAATATGCGAATGCTGAGTCATAACCAGGAAGCGGTTTATAATTAACTGTCACACAGCTCCAAGGGAAGAGATTCTCTCACTGGGAGCCTGTGGAGCCGCGGTGCGATCACGCGGTGTATTGTCTGCGTAATGAGGCCGTGTGCCGTAAACAATCTAGGGTTAGCTGAAGGTTTCGCTCAGGTATCTGCAGTGTGTGTGTGTGAGTGTGTGTGTGTGGAAAAGTGTAAACAGTGCTGTTTGGCTCTTGTCATTTTATGGTCACTTTCCCATGAGCACACAGTGCGAATACAAACTAAACACAGATCCTGTCCTGTCCCTGCAGATCACACGCACACACTCAAACACAGTCCGGATGTAAATATTCACACATAGGCTACACTGCCCTTCCTGAACTTTTTTCAAACGCACACACATAAGCAAAGATAGCCTTGGTCACACGGTCCTTGCAATGCTGGCTGGTTTCTGGGGATTTTGCAAGGATTATAGCAGAAAGTACACAGCTGATAATAACACACAAACACACGCACGCACACACACATAAATAGAAAGTGCTTAGCTGATAAAAGCCCCCCACCCCAGTTGTTTATGCCACAGGCTGTGCATTGCTCTGTATTTTTTCCTTGGCTTCTTTTAAGAGTTCGCAAAGAACTTTTGACTTTCCTCTCCATAAGCCTTACAGGTTGGATCACATAAAACAGAGGCCTATGATCAGGTCCTTTTTACTGGGGCATGAGCACCAGTGAAATAAAGCTGTGCTCTAGTAAAATAGTACTGCTAAATCTTTGTCTGATTATGAACAGAGTATACAGACTAGATGTCGACTGATAGGCCTACTGATTATTTTTTGATTGCAGAAGCCGATATAAAGCCAATATATATGATATCTGATATGATTTGATTTAAAGATTAAAAAAAACATTCCTAATAACTGCTGAATTTAAATGTATATTTATTTTACATGGTATTTATTAAATTAGAATTTAATAAATAGAATATAAATAAAATAAATAAATATATAAAAAATTTGAAAAAATGAAAATAAAATAAAATAAAATAATAAAATAAAATAAAATAAAATAAAATAAAATAAAAAACATTCAGTATTCTGGTAAGTCTTTATACACTGGTACTCAAATAAATATTTATGGAATCAAATAAATATTTTCTCAAATAAAGCCTAGGTAATGCACATTTTACATACAATAAATATGACATGTAAAGTCCTGCTTCCAAAACATTGACCAAAAAGGAAAAACTTAGCCAATATAACACCCAAATATCGGCCGATATAATGGTTGACCACTAACACATTTCCTGTAATAATATTTAAGGAATCATGTTATGTGTGTTTTACATCAGCTGTTTAGTATCATAACTAGCGATGCCAAATCCATGGAGGAAACACTCGGGTTTTCAAAAAAGTGATCGGACAGTTCAGTCACACACTGAATTGTTTGCGGCATATTCTTACAATGAAATTGTAACTGGATATGAGACAGAAAACCAAAACAGCACTGCACAAAGTGGATATTTACCTACAATCCATTGTAGAAAACAAAACTTGTCTTGTCTTCTATTGTTTCTACTATTTTGCTCAAACAGTTTGCAAAGGACTCTGTACTAACAATATTTTAAAAAGTAGCAAAATATGCAGACACTTTTTCAGTGCTGATGAAAAAAAATCTAGAAACTCTTCTGCCAATGATTATGATGTTTCACACTTCTTCAGTCTGAGGGTTTCATGCGCGCCAAGGAAGTTTTATGGATTTCATTTTTATTCTTCTGAAACTCTCTCACTACCTAGCCTCGTTCCAAAACATAATGAGCTACCTTACCATGCTGTATACTGTCATCCTAAGTATTCTAACTGAAATGAAACCTCATAAGTGACTGATTTGGAGCGCTCTACATAGGCAGCAACTCTGTTCGTCACAAAAATAGCATTTCTCACTGAGGTGTTGAAAAGTTGAATTGATTTCAATTATGTTTGACGTTAGCATGTCGCTAAGCTAACAGTGAAATAAGAGACAGTATAAGAGGTGGAGTGATTGTAGAAAAGTGAATGGGAGAAACTGCAACAGATTTAAATGAGAAAATCTAATGAGTTCAACTGTTAGGATTTTTTTTTTTAATTATTAAAATTTCGATAGATATTGCCATAATAACATTATTGGGAATACGTTTGACGTTGAAAATTGTATGAAAATCTGCCCAAGGGCTGCCAAAGTGGCCGCCAAATAATCTGACCAGCCTTAATATGCATAAAAATACACAACACACACAAATATTGATTAAAATAATTCATTTAGATTAAATTTTAATATTTTATGGACACATTTTAGTACTGAATATTATATTCATCCATCTATGAGTTTGGTGAAAACAGCGAAAGGGCAATTTCTATTATATTTCTCTATATGAAGCATAGAATTATTCAAGCCACCAAAATACAAAGATACTACTGAAAATGATACAGAATCTCCCAGACTAGAGTGAAATACATACACAATGCACTGGGACAAATTTAAAGGAAAACTATGTGAGTGGCACTATGTGACACAGCAGGATTTTTTAGCATCCTCCGCAGTCGTAGCTGTGTGGCGCCGACAGACGTTCATAGAGAACAATATGTTCAAATTTTAAAGACATGCTGTGGCACAGTCCTGTGCTTCTTGTCTAGTGTGCAACCCCCTTTAAAATGCAGTCTAGGTAGATAGCTCCTTCACACACTCATATCTGACCTCCATATCCTCTATATCTATGTAAATGTTTGACTGACAGCAAAATAACAACATATGGCTACCTGCAAAAGACAGTCCATTACCAACTATATGCAATCATTGAAGGACTGTATGTATAATCACAACAAATCAAGTTTTTCCTTGAATAGGCTAGTCGTGTGAGGTGGCCAGGCTGGAATTGGAAGATAACGGGCCAGGTATGGCTGAGAGTATGTATTCAGTGCACACCACATTGCCAGAACAGAACTCAACTTCAGCTTCACACTCTCAGAATGAGGAAACTGTGTGCAGAAATGTGTATAGAATAAGCCATTGTATGTGGAGCGAGATGTGTGAGAGTGTGTGAGGAGGTGCTGAGGTTTTGCTTAAAGAAGGTGAGAGGAAATAAGAGGTGAGGAAAGCACCTTTAACATATTGACAAGTTTGGGCCTACATGAGTGAGAGAAAAAGGGAGAGATTCAAGGGTAAATTCACAAAAACAGTATCACTGGGCTATTGCATGCAAACCCTTTGTTTCATTTGATATCTAGCCCAACCATGCACTTAAATGTACTGGAAAAAAGCTTTTGGATTACTGACATTCTATTTTAGTGTAAACACACTTCATTGTCTGCAAAACTACTGCTCTGTGGAAGAAAAAAAAAAAGATGTGATTTGTGCACATATAGTACACTACTGTAAAGTTTGGGATTGGTAAGATTTTTTTATGTTTTTGAAAGAAGTCTCTTATGCTCAACAAGGATGCATGTATTTGATAAAAAATTCACTAAAACTATAATAACTGCATTTGTTAAACAATTATTTTCTTTTTTAAATGTATTTTAAATAGTGCTGTCAAACGATTAATCGCATCCAAAATAAAAGTTTTTGTTTACATAATATATGTACAGTATGTATACTGTGTTTATGTATTATGTATATATAAATACACACACATACAGTATATATTTTCAAAATATTTATATGTATATACATTTATATATTTTTTATTTTGGATGCGATTAATCGTTTGACAGCACTAAAAAAATTTTCTGTGATGTAAAACTAAATTTCCAGCAACCATTACTTGCTCAACAAGGATGCATGTATTTGATAAAAAATTCACTAAAACTATAATAACTGCATTTGTTAAACAATTATTTTCTTTTTTAAATGTATTTTAAATAGTGCTGTCAAACGATTAATCGCATCCAAAATAAAAGTTTTTGTTTACATAATATATGTACAGTATGTATACTGTGTTTATGTATTATGTATATATAAATACACACACATACAGTATATATTTTCAAAATATTTATATGTATATACATTTATATATTTATTATTATATTTTATATTATATATAAATATATTTAATACATACACATAACATATTTTTTCTTAAATATATACATGCATGTGTTTGTAT
>NW_015635681.1:683839-723797 GCF_001515625.1 Sinocyclocheilus rhinocerous | reverse complement strand
ATATATATATATAATAAACATACACAGCACACACTCATATATTATGTAAACAAAATCTTTTATTTTGGATGCGATTAATCGTTTGACAGCACTAAAAAAAATTTCTGTGATGTAAAACTAAATTTCCAGCAACCATTACTTCAGTCTTCATTGTCACATGATTCTTCAGAAATCATTCTAATATGCTGATTTGGGTCTCAAGAAACTTTTCTGATTGCAGTGCTAAAAATCAGTCGTGCTGCTTAGTATTTTTGTGGAAACCATGATGCATTTTTTTCTAGGATTCTTTGATTAATATAAAGTTCAAAAGAACAGAATTTATTTAAAATAGAATATTTTAAAATATAATTTTTCTGTGACGGTGTAGGATTCTTTACAGTAACTTTTGATCAATTTAATGAATCCTTTTTATGAATCCTAGTAGCTCTTAGCTATTTTAGGTCTGTCCAACTGGTCTGTTTAGCTAGGTGACCAACCTGACCACCTAAAAAGTGTATAAAAGTGCCTTGACCAGCCTTGGAAAACATAAGACCAGCAAACCAGCTCAGGCTGGTTTCCGATTCACCTGATTTGCATAATTCCTTTGGCGAATTGTGTGCAAATAAAAGACGCAATGAGCTGGCACAATGTAAATTCCACCCTCAATATCTGTACATAATTACAACTCATAATCATGATTCATAATATTTCATGTAAAGATATTTATATGATTATCAAATATTGCCTTTTCTGCCTCGGAAACAACTTTTCTGCTGACATAACCAAATTTGAGTAGGTGGAGAAAAATTATATTAACCAATATTTCATAGCTTAACATGTTTAATCCAATAAAATCCTGATGGCGGATACAACCAAGTCCAATCCAACATATTTTCCCACTGACTATTTGGTTTCCCTCGGAAATACATCACGGCACAGAAGTTAAATGCACTGTGAATGCAGTTGTGTGCTGTTTTTAAGCACAACGACAGTGAAGAATGACAGGACAAATTGTATGTTAGTTAAATGGTTGTGTTTAAGAGTGTTCATTTGTATCAGTGTGCGAGTGAATAGTCATTAGACTGAAATCACAGCTATCAAAGTTCTTGCCCTACCTCATCACTTACTTTTAGAATGAGTATAATCAAGAAAGAGCAAAGGTCTCTCCGCTCACATTCTTAACAATGACCTTTCTGAAGAGAGACGTCAGTTTGTGTCTCGTCCAAAGAAGTCTATAATACCTGGAAAAGCCTATACTCTACACTGTGGGTTACGGTGTTGTTGTATTATTGTTTTGTGCAAATTTGATTATCAGCATCATTAGAGGCAGATGCCCTGGCTAATATATTATCATAGACAGCAGATTGTATACGTCCATACTTTATAGTAGGCGAAAAAACAGTATGTGAACAGAATAATATGTCCAAATTCACAGTATTCGTAAAATAGTAGGTCGATGACCTACTATTTCTAGTGAAATGACGAAGTGTGCATCTAACGGACACTTTGTTATCCCATGAGGCCGTGGGAGAGGATTTGTGAATGGCAGTTAAGCGAAGCAACTGATGCTGTAAGTTACATGACAATGACAACATGAGGGATGTAGATTACATTGATATAGAACATACTTTTTCAACAGTCGCCAAGTAAATACTTTTTCCAAAGAAGTACCTACTCAGAGATTATGCGACGTCAGACTCAGCCACTGTGTGCGTAACTGTACTCACCAGGCGGAACAATGACAAGTCAGTTAATAAAACTGAGTTGTGTATCTACTAGTATGTGTATGTGTTTGTGAGGCAATACACAAATCAAAAGTACTTGTTTCTGAAACATTCAGATTTTATCATCATCAAAAGAGACCAAAAATCAAACGGAACCCTTCCATAATAAAATGCTACTTGTATAATATAAAATGTGTTCTTGAAAAGGACAGCAGAGACTTTTTTGTATGGCTTTTCACCACCCATTACACAACAACGAGAGAAAGACTCTAATAACTCCACTGAGTCACCAATGTTTCTTGCAATTAAACAGTCTGGTTGCTTTTGAATACTACAAACAATTGGATTGAGAAGACATCAGAGATTGTGACGTGCAACTCTACTCATAAGCAATAGAGGTTTGACTTGGACTCCAAATTAGAGATGTAAACTCTTTATGTCTACAAGGAGAATATTTTGTCTGAACATCACATCACTATTTAGATAAAAGGCAGTCTCTCATGCATGCTCTGTCACTGTTTTTGTTTTGTTTTCCTGTGAGGATGTGCATGTCTGTGGAAATGCCACCAGATGAGGCATGCTAGAAATACAGAATCGTTTGATGATGTTAAGTGTAGGTGTAGATAGAGCCAGCCACACGTCATATACTGGAAGTGTGAGATGAAACAAATTCCAGTTACCATAGTTACCAATTCATTCATTGTGGTTAAACAAAGAAAAATTGCCTTTTGAGTGGGCATTTACAGAAAAAAAAAAAAGTTGTCGAGTGTTTAGTTTTGTTTTGTTTTTAATGTGATTAAGCTCTGGTTAATAAACTAACAAATTTATTTTAAAAGTGCATGGAATAATGAAAAGAATTATAATTTGATAATAGTAATTAATAATAATTTCATGAATAATAAGGTTACACTTTACTTTAAGGTGTCCTTGTTACAGTGTAATCATACATTTAAGTACTGAGTAATATTACATGTACTTACTCTATGGTTAGGTTTAGGGTTTGGCTTAGGGTTATTAGCATGTAATTATGCATAATTTATTGTTATTATAATAGTAAGTGCATGTAACGTGTAACAAGAACACCTTAAAATAAAGTGTTACCAATAATAATTTTTTAGTTAGTTAGTTAGTAAGTAATGTAAAACCTTGTATATTTTCTTTCCTATCTCTTTCTGCTCCAGGAAATAAATTCAAGTAATATACTCAAGTAACTGTCCTGCATCTACATCTTAAATTGACCTGCAAAATGGCCTTGAAAGACTTTAAACTATACACTGAAATTTTGCTTGATTTGTGATTGGAATTATTCATTCAGACAGGTTTTGTGAACAGGATCGATTAATCACTGAAAATATTTAATCTGTGCGTTGCTACTTCTGTCATGATCATGCAGAGGAGTGCTGGAATGAATAATAAGGTTTTAAATGGAAAATGATTGAACTTTCATCTTTTTCTAACACAAAAAGCATGACTTCATAAAGACTTTTTATAATTTTGGAGTTGACTTCCATTGTCCATTCATTTTTAGTATTCAAAAAATGGCCAAGGTATTCTTCATATGATATTCAAATGATAAATTATCATTTTGTGTTTTACGTAAAAGTCTTAAAACTTTGGAACAACATGAAGGTGAGTAAATAAACCGAGAGATGGAGGAGGCTTTGACACTGCAGTCTATCAATTTAATGTGGTGCCAGCAGGAGTTTCACATCTGTTGTGATGAGGCCATGGTCTCTCTCTGTATCTCTCTGTCTCTGTCTGTTTCCCTCTCTCCATCCCTCTCTAAGTCCGTCCTCCCTCTCCCTGACAAGAGCAGGACTCATTATGCTTCTATTAGGACAGAGGGACATGTGTGTGTTTGTGTGACTGCTTTCGCGATGACATCGCTGATCCAAATGTCATTTTCCAGCAGGAGGTGACTGGCTAGTGTTTTGCTCTAGCTGTTCATGTCCTCTTTGCCTTTCTCGTGTTCCCTCTATATTTTACGCAGCCGAATAATATTGTGACAAGCTGATCTTTTGCCCCTGAGAGAACCAATGCAAAATATGTGTGTGAAAGATACATCGAAAGCAACAAAAAAGGTAGAGATAGAAATGGTTTGCTGGTCCAAAAAATGAAAATGCTCCTCATGTTTCAACCATGTTTTGACCAAATCTTAGATTGTCTGATTCGGTCTGATATCCTACACTGGCATCATTTGCTCAACCTCATGCCATTCAACTTGTATGGCTTTTTTTGCAGAAGACAAAATAATATGATGTTTATGGTGACCAAAACATCCAAGGTTCAATAAGGACACAAAGGTAGCGTGAAATTAAACTCGACTGTTATATTCCAAGTCTTCTGAAATGGCACAATCAGTTTGTCTTTATTTATTAAACCTTTATCCACTCACTGCATGCATTCAAAAACTACATAAAAAATTGCGATTCTCTGGTCATAGTGCCAAATGCTAGATTTTAGAGGGGTTTAGGGGATGCTTTCAAGGGTTAACTTGACCTTGAGCTTCCATGTCCTCAAAATACCTATTCAAATGTAGATGTCATGGCATTTAATGAGGAAAAGAGTATTCCACAATAGACCGACAACTCATTCTTGTGATCTAATTTATTCCCAATAAATAAAATTAATAGATTTCTTATTTTCCTATTAAATATCCTCTTTAACTCTGACATGTGTCACATTACAGAAGTAAAATGGGTCACATTGTAAAATCACTTGTTTTGCACCAGATATGGAATTGTGTGTGCGATAATGGCTTTTGAATACCTCTTTCCTCTGTGCTTCACGATTACTCATTTATCTGTATCTCCCATTCTTCCTCTATCATTCTCACCCTTTAGACAGAGCTCTAGGGGACCTTCAGACCGAATAAAAAGGTGACAAGACATCATCATTTTTCAGACGGGTTTGAGAGAAGACAGGATCAGGAAGAGAACAGCCTCTTACTTTAGTCCATAGAGAGATCACTGAGACCTTTATCCAGTCTCTCTCTCTCAGTTTGTGAAAGGCCAAATTCATGCCCACTACACAGAAAATGTCTAGAACAGAAGAAGTTGAAACTCTCAATCACAAGATGCCCCAAACCTCTTAAAGCCAGGCTCTCTTGTCTCCACAAGAGACACAGTGACACATTTCTATGTTTCACGCTCCGCAGAGAAAGAAAGAATACCGGCTCTGCTTTTCTTTATTTTTATTTTTTTCTCAGCTGCTCATGGTGGGAAGATGAAAGCCCAGAGATCAAACACTTCATGTATTTGATAGAATGAATGTGAGGAGGAGAAAAAAACGGCACCTTTACCATTCTTTCTTTGTCCTGCTTTCCTGTCCAATCCTTGGTACATGAAACGCCTCACTTGCCTCCCAGCGAGTAAGCAGAGCTTCAGCACCATGGACAGCGACTCGGCGGGACTTGAATGATTGAAAGGGTAAAACCAGACTGACGGCTGGTGCTGAATCAGGAGGTCTATAGCTGGGGCCATGAAAGGCTTGTCAGGTAAGTAGTCATTTAGCAAACATTTTATCCAAAGCTGTTTACAGTACAAGGATAACAATCTCAGACTCAGGGCATTTTTATACCTGGCTCGTTTAGAGGGTTTTTAAGGGATCGCCTGAACAGAGTGGTCTCATCCCAACTGAAAACAAACTCTGGAGCAGTTCGCTTGTGGTGAGAAAGAAATCCAACTTGATGGACCAATGAACCAAGCTGTATCATAATTTATAATGGGAAATGAGTTGCATAAAAAGCAGCATTGTCTGCAAAAATGCTGTCCAACCAAAGCATTGAGTCCCGCTCTAATTGATAAATGATCAAATACATTGAAACAACTTGAGTCCCTGGGTCACTTAGAATATAAGGCCACAGGTTGCCTTTCAGTCCAGATTTTCATCCGTTATGTTAAAGGTTGTTATGTTACAATGTTAAAGTTAAATGTCTTGTGAGTAACCCAACTCTAACTCTCTCTAACCTAAAACTTAACAGTAGTGCAAGTTAAGCTCAGTTGACAGCATTTGTGGCATTATGTTGATTAGCATAATAAGTAATTAAATAAAAACACAAACACTTTAGGTCACATAGCTTTGCTGCCAAAAAAACCCAAAAAAACTTCATGTCCTGAAGGCAGCAGACAGTCTCGGTCTGGGAGGGCAAACAGCATGCCTATCATTCACTTTCCTACATCCTACTGAGAAATAGCGTTTGACATTTTGGGGGCAGTTGATAGAGTGATAAAAGGAACAAGAGAATGAGAGAGATCTTTGATTATAAGATGTGTATTTAGTGGTCCAGGAGTTTTTGTGAGACCAGATGGTCCGCACAGAATCAAGGCTAGCAAAAAACACACGCATACACACACGCACATGCACACAATGCACGGTAATTTATAATGAGAGACTATCACTGTTGTCATGATAATTATCCCCCATAATCCTATTCTAATGTGACTCTAGAAAAGAACATATGGCATATTAATCAAACGCCAGTTAAACCGACAGTGTCATACAAGTACAAGAGCTGAAGGTCAGCTACCAAGGGCTGAACACCCAATATTAATTCTGTTTCAAAAAATGAGATTTTCTGCCTTCACCAGTATCAAGTTCAGATAGTGATCTAGCCAGGGGCATTTTATCTGAGGAGGTCAGGGAGGTTGTGCTGTAGTATGTAAACCTACCTCTCTTTTTTACAATATTTGAGACTGATGCTCAGTCGGATATCATCAATTCTGGTCACATTAGCATCGAAATGAACCAAAAAGCCTGTCAGGGAGCCGATTTTAATAGCAAGTGCTCTGCTTCTTTCAATAAAATTAGCATCCCTGATGTCAAAGAGGCGTTTTATGGTAACAACTTTGCTTGAAGCTGCATCTCTGTAACCATCATTACACTAGTGGTGTTAACTAAGGATTTGATTATTTGATTGTTATTGTTAGAGTAAAAAAAAAAACTTGTAATAATAACAATAATAAGATCAACAGAAAGTAAACACAAATTTAAAAAATCTGTTTCTGTATTATTATACATTTAAAAAATAAATCCATGTTATTTTTGAAAACTGACACCTAGTGTTGAGGATGCTGGCATCTGGAAGGAATAGTTAACCCGAAAATGTAAATTTGCTGACAATATATAACCCTCAGGCCATCCTGAGTTTGAGTTTGTTTCTTCATTGAAATTGATTTGGAGAAATGGAGCATTACATCACTTGCTCACCAATGGATCATCTGCAGTGAATGGGTGCCATCAGAATGAGGTGATCCGTTAATAAAAGCATCCCAATAATCCACAAGTAATTGATACGACTTTAGTCAATCTATTCATATCTTGTGAAGTCAAAAGTTGCATATTTGTAAGCAGCAAATCAATCATGAAGACGTTTTAACTTTATACCTTCACTTCTGGACAAAATAAGATTCCACAGTCCATAATAATGATTTACCCAGTGAAAAAGTCTATCCACTGTTGTTCTCTCACATCAAGATCCACCAACATATTTGTTTAGAATCATTTTTTTTATTTTTGTAAAGCGTTTAATCTGTGCATATTTGCTCCTAATTCAGATGAGATAACTTTTTTCCACCAGTGAAAGCAATATTATGGTTTAAAGGGGTCCTATTATGCTTTTTCACTTTTTTTAACTTTAGTTAGTCTGTAATGTTGCTGTTTGAGCATAAAAAAGATCTGCAAAGTTACAAAGTTCAAAGTCCACTTCAAAAGGAGATATTTTATTTAACAGAAATCACTTTTCAAAAACTACAACGAACGACTCGTTTGGACTACAAAGCATATTTTGCCTCTGTATTTCATGGGCTCTAGAGCAAATTTTTATGGGTGAGCCCCCTCTCCCCTGAGCCAAATGATTATGCTATACCATAGACGACCTTAATGGGTCCCTCTCATCACAAGGCCTGGGACAATGCCTTCTCATTTCATTAATCTTCCACACGCCACTGGATCCAGCGCATTTAATTTCAAAATTTGTCATCCATACGTTTTTGGTAGATTAGAGGCAAGAGTCAAAAAAAAAAACAATGTTGTGCGAAATTATTCTACACAATAACCAACTGGTTCTTTCACATTTAATGAAGTATGAACATATTCATCTACATGCTGGATCACGTTTTCCGATTGGCCAACTGCACCCTAAAGCACACACAAACATACAGTATCCCAAGCCACACACACATATACAGTACACATACTCCAGAGAGAGAGAGATATTCTTTATGAGGATGAGTAATGAGTTGACTAGTCAGAAACAAAGCTCTGACCCATGTTGTGAGCAATTAGATTAAAGAAACGCAGCAATTTGCTTTAATTACATGTCCCACACTCCCCCCTCAGGAGCGAAGGAGTGAGAGAACAAGGGAGTGAAACACTCAAGAGGACGAATGACTACACATGCTGTAAAGATAAGCTCAAAATGGCAAGAATGAGATTATAGAGAGAATATAACTGGCTGAAAGCCGTCTGCCTTCAGTTTGACTGGGTGCCATCTAATAATATTAGGAATAATTCAGCCAAAAATGAAAATGTACTCAATTTACTCGCATTCATAAGGATATCTTGACCTCTCTTTTCAAAATGAGGGCTGTCAAACTTTAAATTTAGCGAGTGAGTCATATTGACCCTTCTATGATATTTTTATGGTGCTTTTCGAGTCCTTTTCCTAAGTGTGACAAAGTTCCTGCATTTTTGGAGAATAGTCATGGCTAGCTAGTTTCTCCACCAATGCATCACACTATGGTAGTTAAGCAGTGAGTCACGTAGTAGTTTGGGAAACGCATCCTGTATTGGATGACATAATGTTCATTAAAGGTTGAAGTATTCTTTAACAGATGACCTGAGGCCAATGATGCCTGCACTTTTCATGAAATGCACAGTGTGCTAAAGATATTACAGCAACAGCCCTATCAATTACAGCTCCTCATGCGGTCTCCTGAAACCCCTTTTGCTATATTCACATATTAAATACACAGACATCGGAGTCATAATCAAATCATCGCCACAGATACCAAGCATGTTATTGGAATGTGAGGACCCCTGGCTGTGGCGTAGTCGTCTTAATAAACAGTAATGTGAATTTTGTATGGCCCCTGACCTTGTAGGGCTTTTCTCTTGGATGCTGAGTGCCGGAAAGAGAGTGTGAAAGAGATGAGGGATATGGGTTATTTCATTAGCAGAGCTTGTCTTATGCTGATGCAGGGCATAATTAGCCACTAACTGTCTACAAGAGCAGTCCTTTTTCTCCGACAACCACTCTAATTGCTGGATCCTTTTTTTTTCAACCAGCCCACAGTGCCATACTTAATTAAAATTCCTCCCTTTTACCTCTTGATCCAGAGCAAATAGATGAGAGAGAAAAAGTGAGAGGGGAATAGATAGTGATGGGGCCAAAATGGACCTCCTCTTGTTTCAGAGAGAACCCGCGAGATAGAAACAATGGGAGAGTGATATTAAGAAGCTAAATGAACCCTCCCACCATTATTGGTCGGTCATTTGTTATTTGACCTTGACAGCAGCTGTTGAACTCAACTTAGCTGTCCCACAGGCGCTAACATGCTAATGTATCGTCAAAAGGGATAAGAACATGAGAAATTTAATGATTCTAGAGCAGTGGTTCTTAACCACCTTTGTTGAGGCCTCAGCAAATTTCCAAGAGGGCCTCAAGATGACTTTAATGATTCAAAATATGGCAAAACAAACATTAAGCCAAAACAACTACAAAAATCAAGATGTGTTTTATTTTAATTCACCCCTTCAACATCTGCCCTAGATATAAGAGGGAGCCTAATTTTAAATGGGTGACTTCTACACCTTTATTAAATCGTAAAATCTCAACACTCTCTGAAAAAAAGGTACAAAAGCTGTCACTGGGGCAGTACCCTTTCAAAAGCTACTCCTTTGTACTTTATTTATCCCTTAAGGGTACATATTGGTACCTTAAATGTACATATTAATAGCTAAAGTGTACATATTAGTATTTTTTATGAAAGTACTTTTTTTAGAGTGAAGGAAATGTTGTTATATGTTGGTATTCTGGTACATTCCTAATGCATATTCTTAAAAAATGTGTTCATGTGAATGTAAGACTAACATTTCTTGCTTCAAACTCAAACTCATGAGAAAAGGTAATGACTTGCAGTGAGTGTGTGCCTCAGATGCTCATTTAGTAACCGTTTTGACCGATTCGATGAGTAAGTGAACAGTTTTAGGCTGATGAGTTTGTCTGTGACTCATTCGTGACTCTTTTTGACCAATTAATTCAAATGAATTGGCTCATCTTTTGTTCGCTAATTAGACTTCACTGCAGTGTTGACAATGTAATAGAAAAATGTCTATCTACTGTTCTTCATTGTGTTATCTTCCAGTATTTGTTTTTAACATAACCTCAGCCCTGCCTCTCAATCTGTTGGCTATCAGCCACACAGGCTCCAACACACAAGGGACGACTGTATGCGTCAGCATTCAAGAGTATTAAATTCTCGTACCATTTAGATCCCACATCTGTGCGCAAGAATGTTAGCGTGTTATTTTTTTGCAGATCAAAGAGGTCAAGCCTACACCCCGCTCCGAGCGATGATGTGTTCATTCCCTCCAACCCACTCCACTCCCACCCACGTCACGCACCAGTGCTATGATACATCCATTACTGAGAAACAAAGACAGGAAAGGCAAGAAGGGCTAAAAATGTATACCATATACAGTACATGCATGACATGATTTAGCAAAGTTGCACATATTCCTGGATCAAAGCCCTTGTTAGTCTTGGAAAAGAATCACAGACTTTCCCACCCTGGTTGTCAGTTAACAGAATGACCCCCAACCAACCAGTGGTTTATTAGTAATACTGCCTCCAGTTTGGTCTCAAATTAAGTTAGCAAAAAAAAAAAAAAGTTTTCCCATAGAAATTAGTGGGTAGCTATGATTTGTTACAAATAACTACAAGGAATAATCAACCTGAAATTAACTCATTAAACTAAACCATACTTCCAGTATATGAATAGCAACTTGGTATATCCATTGAGAATACTATGAATAGCTATTTTAAATGCAGTTTTTATTACAGAATCTTAATAGATTGTGTCATTATTGTCATTAATTACTCAAATCGTTCCGAACCCATAAGACTTTCATTCATATTTGGAACACAAATTAGAAATTATTGAAAAAATCGTTGAATGAAGTTATTTTTGTTTTCTTTGTTCACAAAAAGTATTCTCGTAGGTTCATAACATTACAGTTGAACCACTGCATCACATGGACTATTTTACCGATGTCCTTACTACCTTTCTGGGCCAGTTGTTTCATTTACGTTGCTGTCTATGCAGGGTCAAAAAGCTCTCGGATTTCATAAAAATATATCTTAATTTGTGTTCCGTAGATGAATGAAGGTCTTACGGGTTTGAAACGACATGAGGGTGAGTGATTAATGACAAAATTTTAATTGTTTGGGGTGAACTAACCCTTTAATTACCCAACATTACTGCATTACCCTAAACAAGTTACGGTTTCTTTATTATTGGTCTGACATAGAGAGCCACATGTGAAGACACTGGTACCAACCTGAACCTTACTCTAATCCTAAAATCCAAAGGAAAAATATTGATAAGAAAGTTGCTCCTGCTTAAGCAACAACATAAACTAAACATAAAATCTGATTGGATGATACAGAAATGTTGACCCTAGGAACGTGCTATGTGAAGCTTATATTGATGGCTGCAGATTAAAAGCACACATGGGTATATTCTAATCGGACAGCTGGACAGATGTGCTGCTAATATTCCTCTCTGTCCAGCAGTGACCATTTCACAGGGCAGGCCACGGTCATGCTGAGACACATCTGGAACAGGACTTGTTCCACCAGCAAGGGTCCAATCTCTCTTATACACACACACACTACAGTTATCTCTCTCTCAAACACAAACACACACTAACACACACCAAATGTCAAACTCAATTTCCCTCATTTAGGCTCATCTTCCCTGTCTCATAAGGTCTTTCCCTAAGCATTCAAGATTTTAATTATGGTAATACTTTCACCCACTGGGCAGCTGAGGCAAATATATGACACACACGCACATATACTTGGATACATAAAACGATCAAGGGTTTGCTATCTAGCATTGCATTGTTAGACCCTGCTGGAAGACGCCATAACTACACCATCTGGCAGCAAAAAGCATCTTTCTCCATTGACAGCCATTCAAAATTAGCTGTGTACTTTGCCAAAATTTAAATCAGAAATATTTCATTATCATATTATAGCAGATGTTTTGCCAGTGCCCAAATGGTTTAAAAAGGATCTTAAAAATGAGAAAGAGGCTTACAGTTGCTCTGTCTGCTGCC
The DNA here is from genome assembly GCF_001515625.1 of Sinocyclocheilus rhinocerous. Classification (NCBI taxonomy): domain Eukaryota; kingdom Metazoa; phylum Chordata; class Actinopteri; order Cypriniformes; family Cyprinidae; genus Sinocyclocheilus; species Sinocyclocheilus rhinocerous. The sequence continues at coordinate 711,750 of NW_015635681.1, read as the reverse complement.
TTTCACGTCACAGCTCAGGATGGTTGCTAGAGTGAAACTTTATTAACATTGACAAGCATTATATTACATTTGGGCACACAAAAAGGGTTGAGGTTTGCTAGCTAGCACTGCATCATTGCATAGTATGCTGGTAGATGCTGTACAGTAACTACTCCATCTGGCAGCAAAAAGTATTATTCTTCATTGACAGCCATTCAAAATTAGATGTGCTTTCTGCCAATATTTAAATCAGAAATATGTCTTTATAATACAGCAGATGTTTTCCAGTGCCCAATCAGTTTAGAAGGGATCTTAAAAGTGAGAAAGTAGATTACAGTTTCTGCCTATGCTAGTGTGAAACTAGGTGTGTTTGACTTCATCAGTGGATAGATTTAACCGGTCTTTCTTTAACCGAGATTTGCCGAGAGTTGAAAGCGGAGACGTGAAGTCAGATACTTTCTGCTTCCAGCAGTGACGCTGACAAAGTGTTTGCAAAGTTTATCCTGTCAGAGAAAAACAGTACTAGACAGCGATGTTAGGAGAGTCCCCCCAGAGACTAAAAGAATCAGGAAGCGGGAATTTACTGAGTCTTCCATGAACCGGACCCCTACTTGGCAGCAGAGGACTCTCTAAGGACTGCTGGGACAATTCCACAATATTGATTTTTGGTCTAGAAGGCTTGTATCTGCTGAGACTTACAGTAAGGCTCCTGAATTGGGGAAGTTGTCTGTTTGTGTGTGAGTCAGTGTGTGTGTGTGTGTGTGTGTGTGTCACTTTAATGGCCTCTCAAGCCATCAGCGAGTTAAAAACAATTTCAGCAAGGACAGGACAGGAGACGAGAGGAGAGGGTGGACAGATATCAGACACTCACGGTACTCTGTGCGGATAGAGTGGTGGATTTCTCTCTCGAGGAGTGTGTACAGCCCCGAGTGCTTCGATGTTGTGTAGCTGACAGAGATAGATAAACAGTACTGTTCTCAAAGGCCCACCATTCCCGGACTCAGTTTAATCAGTAACCGTAGGCAGTGCTTGAAGTGGAAAAAAAGAAGTGCCGGTACTCCACCCCCACCCCCAAAAAAAACATCTTATTCATGAGGTTTGAGGCTTTTTTTAATGTCCATACCTACCCCTACCCTAAACCTACCCGTCCATACCTACCCTTACCCTAAACTTACCCTTAAAACAATGCAAATATATTTTGGGTAGCACAATCTGATAGGTAGCAAGTTTCGTCGGTACACCAGTACGCACAAAAAAGTGCTGGTATGCTAAAGACTAAAATATTGAAGTACCGGTGTGTACCGGCCCACTTCAAGCACAGACCGTAGGCCACAAATTACTTGACAGATACAAGCTTCCCAGAGATCTCAAAGATAATTCTGCAAACTTTCTATCTATGAGAACAGATCTTTGTTTTCACTCTTGACTAAATATATATCACAGAAAACATGTTTAGGTCACATTTTATCACAAAATCAAAATAATCTGTTGTTGTTTTAGCATAAAGGAAGTCTATTTTAAGACCATTAAAGGATAGTTCATCCAAAATTTTAATTCTGTCATCATGTATTCAACTAATGCTTTAGGATTTAATGGCCCCAAGAATAGACTTAATTTTCTTTACGCTAAAAATAATGTCATTTCCTTCTTTTGATTTTGGGTGAAATATGATCCGTTCCATGACAGGTCTCGTGAAATTCACCCTCTTGTTGTTTTTGGATGAGACAGAGACAGATCTCTGCTCTGTCAGCTTCTGTATATAACATGGTCTCTAAATTAACCTTGCGTCTTTATGAATTCAGTCAGACGGCATCCCCATTAGGACTGACCAATAAGGTGAACCTGATGTCTCAGGAATTATAATTCAGGAAGGCCACACTGCAAAAGAAAAACTGATGTTCTGACCCCAGGGAGGGCCAATGAGTAAGTGAGGAGAGTGAGATGAGTAAGGTTCATTAGCATAATTACAGCTCTTGGAAAGTTTTGGTTTGATTAATGGTCGACACTCACGCTCTGACACTGGAAAACCGAGGCACGTAATTTGTTGGGTGTCATAAGGGGATTCTTGGTGTTCGGAATGCAGCATCCAAATCTCTTTCATCTTTTACACACACAGTCTCTCTTACACTATTTTCTCCTAAGCACACACACAAATTTCAAACTCACTTTGAAAAAGTATCCTCAAAAAGTATACATGCAAACACACACATAAAAAAAAAACATACAAAAACACCCCCCATGCATTTTTCATAATTAGAATGTACACAGACTTCACAAGAAAAACAGTCACAATCTATAAACCTATTCAAAACAAATATAGTTTACAGAGTAATATACTTACACCATTAGAGAAACACAGACAACAAACAAACACATACTTAGACATACTATGATATAATTTGGACATGAAAGACACAATTAATGCCATTACACAAGATAAAAAAACATCAAACCAAATCAAATCAAGAGCAAAAAGTATTGAATTTTTGGTTGTTGAACATTATTCTAAAATGTACACGTGTGTGTATCTTGCTAGGAAGTACACTTGGGTAAACTTGAGCATCTGAGTTCAAACATCCACTGAAATGACCTTGGGTTCAATTGATTAAAAGTAAAAGCACTATGTTCTCTAAGGCCCATGATTCATGGACCCAGTTTAATCAGTAACCGTAGGCCACAAATTAGATACAAGCTTCACAAGATAATTCTCCAAACTTCCTATGAATGCATATCCTTTTTTTCACCCTCAACTAAATCACTGTCAAAGACTCTGAATCTTGCAAAAAGTCCAATTAAAATATATTATTAAAAATATATTCTGCATAATTTAATTCTCTGTTTATTTTAAGTACTTTTAATAAGCTGTATTAAATGTAGGTTTATTTATTTTTTAAACATACAGTGCAGTATACACAGTATATTAAAATAAATATAGAAATGAAAATATTTAATATAGCTTATTAAAATGTAATTCAAAATAAGTGTGTAAATCAGTTCTGAAAAAAAATGCATAGAAAATTAAAGTTACTTCATAATAATTAAAAAAATCAAACAAACAATAAAAAACTCAAAACATCATATTTTTAAGATGCCAGTTGGTTCTAAGTGTTTTTTGGGTCACTGTACACCAGACCCAAACAAATCAGAGATACGTGCATTTAACACAGGTCTGAATCCAGAAAGACGGGTTAGTGATGCTATCTCCAACTCTAATCTGATGCTTGCTAACGTAAACAACCTGTGAGCACACATGCCATGATATCTGTTCTGAAACTCAGTCAGCCTGCCAAATCAACTCATATGTTCCTCAAAGCACTCACTTTAACAGCCATGCTTTTTCAACTCTCTCTCTCTCTCTCTCTCTCTCTCTCACTCACTCACTCACTCTGTCTGTTTCCTAATCTTCCGCGGGTCTCTTTAAGTTTAGATCCAGTGAAAGGCCAATAGAAAACCAGTTTAAATTCTTCATATTGAATACACACACTCCATTACCATGAATACTGAATTTATTGGTATAAGCTGCGGACCTGCGGGAAAAGAGAGAGAGAGAGAGAGAGAGAGAGAGAGAGGGGGGAAGGCACTCATCGGCCATATCAATTCACACAGCCTGAATTTCACAGAAGCCTCTTCTCTCCGCTGTGGAAAGTACAGCATCTGGTCTTTAGAGAGTGTTTATTTGGCAGGTTTAGAGGTTTATGAGGCACAATGTAATTAAGGAGGCCTGGAGAGAATGCGGTGTGTGTCAGTATTGCGGGGGGGAGTGGTATACTGAGATCTCATTATCGCAGAGATGGTAAAGAGATGGTAACCCTGTTCTCTCACTCTCACAGACAAATTTTGCGGTGTGTGAGATGGAATTGTCAGAATTACAGTCAGGCCTGTGATAATAACATTAAAGGTGCCCATAATCAGGTCATGAGACAGTCAGTTTATTTGCACATTGATATTTTACAGAACATAAGGCCAATAATTTACCAGTAGTTTATGACTGGATTGTTAAGGCTCTAAGGGTCCATTTTTAAAATGCTAAGCACCTAGGGACGTGAGCATGAAGCCTTGTTTTAATGCTCACTTTATGCTAATTTCTATCGAAAACTTCACTCAGGACAGCAGTTCCAGTATACTAAAATAATGTGAATGTGCCCTATTATTATTATTACAGTTCTTAACTCCAGACATAATTAAACTTTTGCCAACCTTCATTTGTATAGACGATAATAACATTAAAGGTGCCCATAATCAGGTCATGAGACAGTCAGTTTATTTGCACATTGATATTTTACAGAACATAAGGCCAATAATTTACCAGTAGTTTATGACTGGATTGTTAAGGCTCTAAGGGTCCATTTTTAAAATGCTAAGCACCTAGGGACGTGAGCATGAAGCCTTGTTTTAATGCTCACTTTATGCTAATTTCTATCGAAAACTTCACTCAGGACAGCAGTTCCAGTATACTAAAAGAATGTGAATGTGCCCTATTATTATTATTACAGTTCTTAACTCCAGACATAATCAAACTTTTGCCAACCTTCATTTGTATAGACTATATAGAGGCTAATTTTGCTATTCTTTTCTTCTATATCAGTGGTTCTCAACCAGAAGGCCGGGACCCAGGATTACTTAAAAGTAGCATAATTAAAAAATTATTACTATGATATAACAATAATAGAAATCTAATCTAAATTAAAAAGTAAAAAAAAAACAATAACCCCTAATAACCACTGCTTCATATGATATTTTGTAGAATATAAAACAAATGCAATACAAGTGGATGGAAACAAGCTCCAAAAGCATACTAAAAAGTATCAAATAGTCCATATGGTTTGTAAATTACATTCAAGTCATATTCCTTTTCGCTCACGTTGTATCTACAGTGTGAATATTCAAATTTCCTTTTGTTTGCCACAGAAGAAAGATGGTAATTCTGGTTTGGAATGATGATGAGTAAATGAAGACAGATATAGAGCAATAATTAATAAAGAAAACAACACCGTAAAAATAAAAGGATTTTTGAAGCATTATTTGGGGTTACTCAGACTGCCACACTGCAAGAACCCTCAGAAAAATCCTTCAGGCACTGTTTGAATGCGCCTCAAATATCCTACTATGTACTCAAGAACTTCAATATTTTAGTGCCTTGAAACTTTTATTTTTAATTATTATGGAGTTACTGGAGGAACTTCAGAAGCCTGTTTCTGCCTCAGAGTAATAAAAAGATAAATTAAAAAGCTAATTGCTACTTTATTCCACATAATTGTAACTTTATTTCCCACAAGGTGACTGTACATCTCACGATTGCAATATCATTTAATGTAATTGTGAAATGCAACTCATAACATGATGACTTTATATCTCACAATGTGACTATTTCTTATTTTTAAATTACGTTTACTGTTAGATGGAAATGGGCTCCATAAGGAACCACTGACAGTCTTGAGGGATCTTGTAGCAACTTGTTTTAAGACTAGGTTCCATTTTTTAAGTTCCTCCGAAAACTATCCTTCCTTAAAAGGCAGTTCTCTGAAGTGTTTTGCCAGTGTGACAATCTGGTGACCCACAAACGGTATTTAAAGTGTCTATTCGTTTTGTAGAGTAAACATGAATTGAAAGTGTGACAAAAATGAATTGAAATGCCACTTTTGCTAATCTAAATTATATAGACACTTGAAAAATCTGGTTTGGTTAGCTTTAATTACAACTTAAAGGAAAACATGTTGAAGTGGCATATGGAGAAAGGTAGCTGTCCATTAGAGAGAGAGAGAGTTTTAGCGTTAGAAAGAGACAGAGAAAATAAATAATAGATAAGTGCATCTCTGGCACATTAGAGAAAGTGAGACGCCACAGTGACGGGAAGTGTGGAAAAAGAGGTTTAGGCAATTCAATTGAATGCACTTCAAATCTAGTTTTTGATTATATATTTATTTATTTGTTTGTTTTCTATTGCTGTGGGCTCAGCACTACAAATAGGCCTGTGACATCCAGTGCATCATAGTCTTCCAGTCTTTGAAATTCAAACTGAATATTAATAAATATAATGAAAAGTGACAAAAAAGACTCTTTACACACAAATCATCGCATATGCTGTGTGCATATGGTGAGTAAATGGCATGTGTTGAAGTTTGATGCGTAGGCCGCAGTGATTTATCAAATCCATGACCCATTAGTGTGTGTCACAATCTAGGAAATGATGCGATTATTCTGCTATCCGAATGATGACACGCTCCCAAGAAAACTTTGCCCGATTTGTTCTAGTCTAAAAAGCTATCCGCATGATGTTCATTATGAGAGCCATTTTGCTTTGGACTAGAATCTGGCTGTGATAGCGTGACTAAAATCTTGGTCTGGGAGACTGGCCCAAATGCTGAATGAATATGGTTTGACTTTTTTGTTTCTTTTACGATTGTGTCATGCTACATTGTACAATCAGACCCCAGTGTGATCTTGGGTAAAAGCTAAGGTAGATGTGTGGCTTTGAGGAATGTGTTCATTTTTTAATGTGATGAACAACACCAGTAGTTATTCTGTTAGGACACCTGTAGAACTGATTCCACAAAATACATCCACCATTCATCCTTGAGACCAATGGGATAGAAATAACTTAAAAAGTCCCTCAGAAAAATTTCATTATAGTCTGATATTTTGTATCCAATGCAAGACTAAGACATTAGAAACAACTGACAAAAGCATCACCTACAAATATCTTGCTATATGCTCTTCTTGGTTCTTAATTAGATGCTTGCTGTCGGAGTAGAACTGCAAACCCAAATTTCTGTCACTTTTAGAACTACAGCAAAGGCTAAGATTCATTGAAACTGATACACTTAACCGATTCTGACCTACGACAAGAGATCTTTTACTATATCTAAAAGTTGTTTCAGAAAGCAAAATCATTAGACGCCTTTTGTAGGATTAGAAATTCAAACCAAAATTTCTGTCACTTTTAGAACTTTGGCAGAGACTAAGATTCATTGAAACTGATTCACTGAATCTGATTCTTTCCAATGATGACAGAGATCTTTTACTATCCCTGAAAGTTATTGCAGAAAGTGAAATCATTAGATGTCTGTTGTAGGAGTAGAAATTCAAACCAAAATTTATGTCACTTTTAGAACTTTAGCAGAGACTAAGATTAATTGAAATTGATTCACTGAATCTGATTCTTTCCAATGATGACAGAGATCTTTTACTATCACTGAAAGTTATTGTATAAAGTGAAATCATTAGATGTCTGTTGTAGGAGTAGAACTGCAACACAAAATTTCGACAAAGACTAAGATTCATAAGATTTACTGAAATTGATTCACTGAAACGAATTCTGTCCAACCGCAAAAGCCATCTATTACGATTCCCTAAAGTTATTTCAGACAGCAAAACTGGCAAAAAATCTCATATAACTAAAGAGTTCAGCTATTAGATTACATAATTTCTACATTGTGGCTGTTTATCCAATAACCTAGCGTAAAACATTCACATAATGGTGCATGAGGTGTTGTTTCAGCAGTGTAAATGGGTTAGTGTACCCATTTCAATGATATAAGCATTTATAGCACCATTGTCCCTGCAATTTACTGTCCGCCGTCAGAGCTTAGCTGGTGAAATGGTAAATATTTTGCACCAGAGAAGAGATTCTGTTCTCTGTCTAGTGGAAATATGTCTCCATTTATGGGATATAAAGCAAGCAATTGACAGACAGGAAGTCCTGCAGCAAATGTACAGTGTCAGGAAGCTGATCCCTTTGTACTAATTTGATATTTTTAAGCACCTAATAGCAACAGAGTCTAGCAGATTTTTATACTCAGTTTTCAATTATAATGCATCTTCAACTCTACAAAAAAGAGAAAAACATTGCAGCATTATAAGTAGGTTTATAAGTACACATTCTACTATATAGTCATTTGACTACACTAACCTCACCGCAGTGTTATAGAAGAAACAGGTTTGTAACACAACTCTCCCTCAAACAGCCTTTTTACAACCCATATTGATCCATACTGTTTAAGAATTCAACCCAAGGGCCTCTGGGTAATTAATGCTGGCTTTAAAGCAAACATCATCGTTCTTTGGGAAAATGTGTTTGGTTTTAGGGGTTTGGAGAGAGGAGAAAGAAGAAAAAGAGGGAAGGGAGATGAGGGGAGCACATAACTCCTTAAAATCACACTGACATGCAGACTGTGTGTATATGTACTGTATCTGTGCACATGCTTTGAACAGCTTAAGGCCTTTAGGACCACATAAATATTACATTTTAAAGGGTTAGTTCACCCAAAAATGAAAATTCTGTCATTAATTACTCACCCTTGTGTTGTTCCAAACCCCGTAAGACCTTTGTTCATCTTCGGAACACAATTTAAGATATTTTTGATAAAATCTGAGGGCTCTCTGACCCTCCCATGGACAGCAAGGTAACTACCAAGTTCAAGGTCCAGAAAAGTACCAAGATGATCGACAAAGTAGTCCGTGTGACATCAGTGGTTCAACTGTAAAGTTACGCTGACCCAGATCCGGCGTGATGACGTCATTATGCCGGATCTGGGTCAGTGCCGCCACACGCTCGCATCATGATACTGTCATGAACGCGCGTCCACAAGTGACGCAATAGAGACGAAAATGTGGAATAAAGTCGTTATTTTTGTTTTCTTTTCGTGAACTAAGTGAATTTCTGGGTGAACTAACCCTTTAAGCTATTTAAAGATTTAAAAAAAAAATGCCATAATGGCCCAATTAGCTTTACATTTACCGTACATATGGAAAAACAGAGCAAGAGAACACCTAATATATCAACTTTATTATTTTTTATTTTATTTTATTTTATCGAAAACAGGATCTGTTCCGAAGTGAGCTGCCTACCTAAACAACATTTTTAGAAATAATCTCTGTGTCAAAATGTAGATGGTATTTTTAATAAACTATACTGCTGTAGAAAATAGCACATTTTGGCTAGATTCTAAAGGTGTGGACACATTAGCAAAATAGTGAAAATGTAGTGAAATTTCGCAACAAAAAAGGCACAACTCACACAGAAGTCACTTTCATATCAAGCAGCATTCTGTTGATCTGCTGCACAAATTCACATGACCAACTTGAACCCGTAGCGAAAACTGCACGTGGGAACCTTTCACCTTCATGTGAAATTCCCAATTGCTTGGATTTCTACTGAACTAACTGGATTTCATCTGCAAACAACCCCTTGTGAAATTAACCATGGTTTTACTACAAAAAAAAAAAAACATGGTTACTATAGTTAAACCATGGTAGTTAACCACGGTTTTGCTACACTACAGTTTAACCAACGTATTTGTAGTAATACAAATGGTAATAAGTATGCCAAAAAACATGGTTACTACACTTTTACCATAATAAAACCATGGTTAATTTTCTTAAGGGACGGTAAATGTGACCACAACTTAAGACTGAACTACACTGTGATGAAATAAAATGGTGGACAGAGTCAGCAAAAGGGATGATTACAACATCTAATTAACATGGTTTTTAATAACGATTTACTGTGAGACGCCTTGTACTGTTAGCTTAGCAACATGCTAACTCTACTGGAATTCATTGCGAGTTTGCATAAAGAGTGCTATATTTGTGGTGCACAGATTTGTTGTTTGGTATAGTGTTCAAAATCCAGGTCCCAATAAAGTTAAAGGGGTCCTATTATGCTTTTTGACTTTTTCAACTTTAGTTAGTCTGTAATGTTGCTGTTTGAGCATAAAAAAGATCTGCAAAGTTACAAAAGCTCAAAGTCCAATTCAAAAGGAGATATTTTATTTAACAGAAATCACTTTTCAAAAACTACAACGAGCGACTCGTTTGGACTACAACTCATATTTTCCGGGATTTGTGATATCACAAATATCGACGAATGGGACGAGACCTGGTTGAGCTGCACTAGAGAAGGCAATGAGGGTTATCACTATGTTGGAGACACGCTAGCTTTCCCAAGACAGACGAACTTAGAGTGGTTACAATCATCCGGGTTTAAATCGCGCTCAAATTGATTTGATTTTGACGCAATATTTACACTGAAGCTCGCAGGCGGCTATGGTAAGGGCGTGACATTTCCCGACCAGGCGCCGAGTGGTGCCAATCACAACACACACTGGCCTTGCTAACCAATCACAGCACATTTCGTATTTCAGAAGGCGGGCTTTCATTTGATACAGGAACTATTCGAGCCGTTCGTGCCAGACTGGGGAGAGAGGTGTTGTAATAATGTAAAATATGTGAAAAATAATGTGTTTTTCGAACAACCTAGTATGAGAGCCTGTTCTAGTACACCCCCAAAACAAAATCAAGACTTTGTAAAAGAGCATAATAGAACCCCTTTAATATGCTGTTTTGAAAGTGTAGTGTTAGCAAAGGTTTTGGAAAAAAGCTAATGTTTTGAAGAAATCACACACACAACATATACACTCCAACCCACATATTTGCACAAAGAAAGCAATGCAGATGCTACTAAACAGTAATTGGCTCCTTGAGAAGACATCCCAAGCTTCTAGTTTAAATCTTCTTTGAGCCACACAAACACTCAACCACACCAACTCGCTCTCATCGCGTCCTCTCAAGCTTCTGACAGTAGATTAAACCACAGCAACTCAACAAAGGTTTGTATATGCCTTGATTTCTGCCTTGCTACTAATTCATAGCAGCTCTGTGCATTTGTGTGTATGTGTGTGGGGGGGAGAGAGAGTGCTTGTAGGGTCACAATACATCAGGTTTGAGTATAATCTTGTAATGGCCCAGATTGTTTCAGATTTATACCTCCTAGTGTTGGACGCTTCTCAAGAGGCGGCAATTCAATAATTGATTCAGACAGAGGAGAACCTCTCGGTCTCTTAAAATGATTGAGGTAGGGTACGACGAGAGAGAGAGAAAAAGAATTAGGCAATAGCCCTTCAACAAGCCTCGCTTACTTGTGAGGTAGCTGAGGAGAAAAATAATGACAAGCTTTTTATTGTAACACGATGTCATGAATTTAGTCATCCAAAAACAGAAACTTGTACCAAAGACTCCTTCCTCAAGTACTCACTCTACTGCAAATGTAAAAGTGACATAAATGAGGTCAGTAAGGAAGAGCATGACTGAAATTCCCTTCAAATGTTGTGATTGGTTGCAGATGAGCTTCTTTTCTGCATTGCACCAGACATTAGTTGAATTGCATTACTGATGGACCAGAAGATGTTTTAGGAATATGCTAAATAAATACATTACTTTTTAAAAGAGAAATTAGCATTTATATTTGGCAAGGATGCATTAAATTACAAAATAATTCAGTTTCAACTGCACTGAAAAAAAAAGAATAATTACAAAGAAACCTAAAGTAGCACATTGAATTAAACATTACATTCTGAATTAGAAGGTATTTTAATGTGAAACATACTCCAACATGTTTTAATCATTTTATTTACAACTTCAAAAAACTTTTTTTTTATTATTTCTACATTTCTGTTCAACGAATGCTGAAAAAAAATGTATCACTGTTTCCTCAAAAATATTAAATAGCACAGCTGTTTTCAACGATGGTAATAATAAGAAATGCTTAAGCACCAAATTAGCATATTAGAATTATTTCCTAATGGTTATGTGAGAATGAAGACTGGAGTAATGACTGCTGAAAATTCATCTTTTCCCTCACAGGAATAAATGACATTTTAAAATATTTTGAAATGTAATCATATTTCATAATATCATTGTTTTTACTGTATTTGTAACCAAATAAATGCAGTCATGGTTAGCAAAAAAGACTTCTACAACAGTGTGATGAGAAATATGTTTGTGCCTAACTGTTGAGTGCAGTTGTGGGTATCTTAGGAAATCTGAGCACAGTTTGTGACATTACTGACATCATGTCTACAACTCTAAAGGAGACACTGTGTCCTAACCTAAGTTTCCAAAGAAAAGTAGTTTGTCTGTCCACACAAAAAAGCGAAAATGCAGTGTAATGCAGCACAATAACATCCAATCAGAACATATTTGACAAACTCATGTGGACCGGTATTTTGAAACTATTACATTTTATGGTGAGTGAGCCTATTCAACAACATAGCAAAAATAAAAAAATTAAATCAATCAACAAATATCACAGCTGATTAGGAAAAAACTCTCTTTTACCCCTTATTTCAGTCTTCTCTGTGCAATCAAACAATCAGTAGCATTTGTCTTCTCCGTTGTCTGAGGGCTGTTAGTAAGTCACCCACTGGCTGGTATTACCACCAGAAAGGCTTACGGATCGATTCTACCAAATCCTCACTTAAGCGAGTTGCATCAAGATATCCACTCACATACTTAATGTCATCAAAAAGCAGCACAGAGGCTATTTTTGTTCAGAAATACAAACTCCTTAAGTCTCTAAAGCTGATCCCTGCTTTATCAGATGATGGCTGAGCCACTCTACTAGCAAACCGACCGATAAACAAATAAAATCCAGCCTGTGAGAATGAAATATAGACAAAAACCAACAGCGTATAAAATGAAGTCAATCATTGCAATAGCTTTGTTTTTAGTTTTCCAAATGATTTTCTTTGTCACTTGCCCATTTAAAATAAATACATCTAAGGAAGTAAAACACAAATGGTGCGAAACCAAAAACAAACTTTTTTTTCCCCCAAGAAAATGGAAACAAAATCCCTTTCAACTGTTCCAGAATAAAACGCTGTTTTATAATGGTGACTGGTTATTATCAATGGTAAGATTATTTTTTAAAACAAAATAACTATTCTTTACAGTAAACTTTCAGAATTACTCCAGAGAGAACAATTTCAACACCGCAATCCAAGAGGAAAGACAATATTTTTATTCTTCCTCATAGAAGCCCATTTTAAGAAAGCTTAACAGGGCTTAATCTACTGAGATAGTGGCTTTGGAAGACTAAATTTTGCTCTTTATTGACAATAAATAGGTAATGTTTACAGACAAACTGATGAGCCCATAATTTAAAAGCAAATTTAAAAGATTATTAAAAAGCATTTTCTATAGAAAACCATTAAAAAGAAAAGGCTCAATATGGCTTACTGTTCAAGGAGACCAAATTTATTTAGCATTTTACTGATAATAAATACTGTCTACAGACGAGCTCAGAATCCAAAAGTGCAAGTTTTTTAAATTAATTTGGAACAGTGCCCAAGAAACGTTGAAAATACCAATTCAGCTCAGAACAAAGTGAAATTTGCAGAGCACAGTGCATGCAAAACCAGTGTCGTAGGTTTGATTCTCATGGAAAGCAGGAAATAATTAAATGTAGCTAAACCTTGAATGCACTGTTGATCTGAAAAAAAAAGTATGCCAAATCTGTGAAATGAAATAAGAACACTATTTAATTGTCTTAAACTATTGTCATTAGTTAACTTCTCACATAAAAACCTATTAGCCAAAAAACATTAATGAAATACCTTAAAACACCACATATAGACCTCAAGATTCAAAAAACACAGCAAAGGTAAAAATCAAATAACTGGCCATTTTAATGAGAGAAACAAAATCATATGCCATCACACATAAACAAAATCTGCTTGAGACTAAATGTAATATTCAATCCAATATTTATACATATTCAGTCCAACTCACCTGCTTACTGGTACACCCTATGCACTTCTGTGGTTTTGGCCATGAAAGCTAAACAGCTCAAGGTTGCCAACTAATGGCCTGGCAATGTCAGTATTTTAATAATAAGTAAGTAAATTATAAATAAGTAAGTAAACCTAAAACACTACACTATGACGATTTAAACACAACAACGACAAAAAATGTTGTTGTTGTTTTTTTTTTAGAAATATACATGTATGGCTATTTTGAAAAAAAAAAAAAATAACCTAATAAATTACAACTTAAAAACTACAACAATTAGCATTTTAAAAAGAAAAATATGAAAAGTGAAAATTATATTTTCATAAATATTTGTGTATGCTTATTTGAAAACACAAGAAAGTATTTAAAATTAAATATTGAGAAAGAAAGAAAGAAAGAAAGAAAGAAAGATGAAGAGCAAAAAACTGAATTTTCAGAAATCAAAAAATAAATAAATAACAACCCTAATAAATTTAACTTTACAATAATTTTTGTAAGTCAAAACTGCATTTTTAGAATTATCCATGTATGGTTATTACAAAACATAACTTAATTTACTGGATTAAAACTAAGCATGATAACTGTGTTTTCTGAAATATATGGATATTGAACAACTGAAAAGCCTTACAATGTATTGATCTTTAATCATATTCTCCAGTAAAGGATAAACAAGAAGGATAAACCAAAAGAAATCTGATTTAACAAGTTCCTCATAATACTGCTGAGGCCAGGGTTTCCTAAGCATTTGGGAACAGCAGCCTTCTCCGTTTGACCTGCCTTGAGCGTACTTTGTTTGTTTCTGTTTGTTAGCACTGCACCTCCTCAGCAAGCAAAGTTTGAGACCGTGATGGCTCACCAAGTCAGGGTCGTGAGGGAGACTGAGAGGGCAAAGGGAGCAAGGGTGATCAACAGTGCTTCTTATCCACCTTTATTTTCTCGACAAGGCCACTCATCTTCCTGTCACTGCTAGAGAGGAGAATGGGGGAGTATGCTGTTCTTTTCTGCTGCTTCCTGACTTTGCTCTCTCTAACTCTGACCAGCTCTGAGTCTCTTGCTCACATTCCCTATTTTAATAGAGAGAGCACACAATAATGCTTTTCTGTAGGAGGGAATTGGAAGACTTAGACAAGTGTAAGGGGAGAGAGAGACACAGAAAGGTTGAAAGTGATAGTGGGGCGTATGGAGAGTGGAAATGAGGCAACTGCTGGAAAGAAAGAAGGAATGCACGATGCAGATGATAGCAAAAGAGGGAGGACGAGATTATGAGAGAAACAGAAAAAGAGTGCTGGAGAGAACTGTGGACTGTAGCTACAAGGGGCCATCGAGCAACGCCGTGCAGATTCTATTTCGAGTCGCTGCTTAAGTTGAGGTCAGTGCTTTCACTGCCAGACCGGAATGGTAATTAGAATGCAGGCGGATCACAGAGGGAATAGTACCAAAGAGCACTCTAATTCATACTTGCACTGCCATGTAGCGGAGGAGGTTATGCACCAATAAGAGTCGGAGTTGGGGTAAAGACCTCCAATGGGGATCTACATTAGTGTGGTCTCGCTCGTCCAATAGGGGGTGTTAGGGAACGCTGTTCTCCAATAAGAGCTTGATTGTTCGATCAAAAGAAATTGATGTGCCATTAAAACTCAAACAATGTGGTGAGTATCAGCAGGGGTAAAACAGTGGGTGTGATAAAGGACGAGATGGATTCAAAGCACCCAAGGAATAGTATTAAATTGTCCATAAATACAATGGAAAGAGAGATAGAAGAGACACTCTGCGAGAGGGGAAGAGATGACAGCAGGCTGTAGATGAATGACAGCTATAGCATTTCTGTATCTCAACAGAATAATATGGTGCAAAACCATGGTTTTGGTTCCCTGGAAATGTAGAAATGCAAAAGCAGGGTTAGGGGCCATTCACACATAACGTCATTTTTCCATTCTACTGATTTACATTGTTTTTCTATGTAAACACGTGGTAGATGGACGTCTTTGACCATTGTGTTTGCATCTTGTGTCTTCTGCAGCTTCTCGCACATGACACAATGTCATAAAAACACGCCACTCAAATTAAATTAATAGATTTCAATTTTTTGAGAAAAAAAAAATTATAAGGGGCCGTTCACACAGAAAACATTTTTGCATTCCACTGCGTTGCTTTTCCATTGTTTTTCTATGCTCAAGTTAAAGTTCAACTTCAAAGGTCAAGAAAATGCATCTTGAAGACCTTGTGTTTCTTTCCCATTTCATTTCTTGCGTCTTGCATTTTTAAATGCAGAAAAACGTGTTCTTTGTGAATGGCCCTCACTGTCTATAATATAATATGTAGATTAAATAAAAGCAATGTCTGTAATGTTGGAGCCTCAGCCTTCCATGAGAGAAAGGTTTAAAAAATAAAAAGGGATGAACAAACCTGAAAAGCATCTTTAAGAAGATGTGGTTGCATTGAGAGAGCTGATATTTAAGAAATAAAAATAAAAAAGTGCTATTGTTCCTAAAAAAAACAGTGTGATTGTGCTATTTCTGAAACTAAGTTCAATAACCAAGAAGTTACTTAGATCACAATATTACACAATATGAATTTAGATCACAATATTACAATTTATATGTCTGTTTTTGCTCCATCAATGAAAATATTTCCAAAGAAAAGCACTGTAAATTGGCTGTGCATTTCTAAGTAACGGACAGCAGTTTAATTTTTAATGAATTGGTTAAAGGAATGATTTAATGACTCACTCATCAAGATGGTCACATGTCTCCACCTAGTGGCATAACGATGTAACCTGCAAAAAAAGTCACTGAAAAATTACTCTGACTCTGATCAGTTCAAAACTAAGTTTGATTGCACACCCTTCCTTAAACCCACTAGACTCCTTTTTTCACATTGCATTTTTTTGGGTTCTGAACCACGGCACAGTTTCTTAATCGGGTACCTCCTGCCAGTACTATCAGCAGCTGTTTACCAATGTATCTAGGGAGAAGACACCAGCTTTACTGTTTTATTCATGTTTTGTCACTGTTGCGTTACAGCAAAAAGTAATATACTACTGTAATATTATTACTTTTGTAATGCGTTACTCCCAACACTGGTTATTACTACCAAAACTTAACACACAGAATGACACTTGCCTCTGTCTGCCAGATGGATTGAAAGAAATACGCAGAATGCAAACTGCTCACTGAAAACATTCAGTTTCTGTGGAGACAAGCATCAATGAGGAATGCATTCTTTTTCAATGGGAGTCAAAATAGAAGAACAAAGACCCGCACACATATAGATAAAGACTTGTATTTGGATCTAAGCACCTGAAGGGGTGTTTACCTTTTTTTATCCTAGACATGTGTTTGGTGTTACGCTATTTGTTTTTCTTAATTTATAATAGTCAAATTATTCAGCATCAATAAAGGTTCACCTGCACAAGTTAGTTATTTCTTTTTTACATCAATCATAGTGGAGTCCACATAAATTATAATCAATGCTATATACTCTTTTTTTAACTGCTCAATGACAAGGACCCCTAAATATGATGACCATCTTCCCAAAATATGAAAAAATATAATATAACCTTTTTTATACAGTGTGAGGAAAAAATAAGAAAGCTGTAATAAAGTCGACATGTTGTTTCTAAAATTAAATAACTTTTATATTGTCATTGTCAAAACAATTATATTGTCAAACATTAATGAAAAACATTTAAATAAATAATGTTACAAAGTGTGTATATATTTATTAAATATCTTGACATGTTATCTTTGACAGCCCTAAAAGTAAATTTTGTATATATTTCCCCCCTCAAATTTTAAGAAGACAGCGGTTTGAAAACCTCTTCCCTGGACCACTGTTTCAAGCCTACACCAACCAAATGCACTCTTACATCAAGCAGATTTGGGTGAACATCAGAAGGTCCTTGATGCTGAAGTACAGAATTATCTGTATTGATGCTCTTCAGAAGCACAGGGTCTTGACATTGCTAAATTTTCTGATGATTGATCCATAATCTGGACATTTCAGCAAAGGTAGCTCAGCTGTTAGAGCATGGGTTCAATTCTCAGGGAACGCACTTTGAAGTCATTTTGAATAAAAGCATCTGCCAGACACCGTATAGTTTAATATAGTTTATATGCCAGGGTTTACTTTGTGCTTTTTGTTGAAATTACTTCGAAGGTCTGAAGTAAATCCTGAGAGACAAAGAGCTGTGTCGAGATGACGCATTTGCTTATGTTATGATTAACATCGATCATATGTCTCTTCTTAATAAACTCTATATGAAACTCTGTATGTGTGTTTACCCAGGCGCCGCTCTTGTCCAGGCACTGACAGATCATCAAGTGTTCATGACAGTCTTGAACCTACTTGAACCTTCATACTTGAACCGCAGATAGGAATGGGAAAAGGACAGAACAAGAACTAGAAAGTAGAGTTAATTGCTGTGCTGAATTGCCAACCAGTATATCAAAGCAGCTCTCGAATGACTCATACAATCTGACCCTGAAATGGACTGCTCAGTAGCTGCAGACATTTTCAAACGGTCAAGGTGTTAAATGATGACAGTGGCTGGTTTCCTTTTCGCAGGGCAGTTCTGGCACATCTGGGACTCTGTGAAGCACCACCGGGCCTTAGTCCAAATCTCACAATCAACGTGACCCTGATCCAATGGGTCTGAATGCTGTCCTCCCAGAGGAAGCCTTTTCTCAGATGGCTCCCAACACCGGTCTCCTGCAGACACCAGCACACACACACACATACACACACCTAGCTGGAGTAGACGCTCATGCCCGCCGCTCTTCAGAGGCACCAGATGTCGGTGGTCAGGGATGACATGGCAGTCTGTGTGGGGGTGAATCCCCTTTCCTTTGAGGAAAGACTACTGAGGTGTGGTCTCGCTTTTTCACCTGCTTAATAGTCTGAGGTGACCGTGGGAAACATAAGGCCACCAATTCAGGATTTGCTTTCTATTAAAAGCATGAAAACATTGACATGCCTGGATAATAAGCAAATTTGTTTGTAATAGTTCTGTTCTAAAATCTTGTGGGCCGACTAATGCTGATGTACAGTACTGTACACTGAAAATAATTTGGTGTAAAAACAATTTTCACTCAGAAATTGCAAGTAACAGTGGATTACAGAGAAACGTTGAAGTAGAAAGACTGAAAAAGTATTTTCTATTCAACATACTTCAATAATCTTTGTTTTATTACAACTTTGAAAAATCCTTTTTACACTGTATCCTTCTAAGCATAATAATCATCATGTATAAACAAAATTAATTTTTAATTACAGCTTTATGTTTAAAATAAAAAAAAATCTAAAATAATTATAATTATTTTATTGTTGGCATTGCTGCACCGTTGGAAATATGTATTTATAATCAGCATTTCTGTTGCCTTTTTCCACAATGTTGTAGAAGAGGTTATTGCGATGTATTTTGGATTTGTCTTCTTAGTTATTGACACAAAATTAAATGAGGTAGACTTATTACAAGGCATTAATTAAGTTGTATACATTCTAAAACTCAACACATTTGTGATGTCTTTAAAAATACATTCTCCGTGGGCATAAGTTTACAAAAAGAGCAAATGTCCTTAAAAATATATATTTATGAAATGTTTAGAAAACCTTTCTTTCATTCAACGTACTACTGGTGCAAAGTTAGCTAGTATTTTCTTCTTGGTGTTTTCAGCATCAGTCTTATTAGACAGATAATTGGAAGACTTTTTTTCAGTTCAAACAGTGTACTCTTTTTCTTTCCCAAATAGCTTCTCAAATATGTACTAAACTTCTATCCATTTTTTTTATTATAAACAAATTTATACAATATTATAGGATAATTTTATTTCATATCATCTCTGTGACCCTTTCTTCAGTTTGCATCATTACACCAGTAGCAACAAGGGACACTGAATCATTCACACAATCGATTTGTTTAAAGAAAGGATTCAATCAGGAAAAAATTTAAAGAGTCATTGAATCATTAAACCAACCGATTCATTCAAAAACACTAATTAAGTGGATCATTTAAAGTGTTTGTTAAAATGTTATATTTTAAATAGCCTAATTCCAAATTCATATTCATATTCCAAATTAGGAATCATTATAATGTAGCAAAAGATTAATTATGAGAAATATAAATTATTTCACTTACCTTTTATTCATCTGTCATGTGACAGATGCAATGAACGAATCAGTTATGTAAATACATACAATTACACAGATATTCACAATCGCCATTAGCTTCTGCTTTGGCTTCATTTGAAACTTTTTCGGTGGCAGAGCAAAAACAGTAGACAATGCATCTGACAATACTTTTCAGTCTAAAATGCAAGTTAACTGCTTGTTTATTGAACTGTTACTTTTGTGTAAATTAAGCAGTGAATAATACAGAGATGCCACTGTATTATTGTTTCAAAACAAGGAAGGGTTTACCACTATTCTTTAATGCATGAGTATACTGCACTCAGTCTGTACAGACCAGAGATCTGTTGACAATCTGTTGGCTCTGCCTACAAAAGGACAAATGCTCAGTCCTACATCTGCAAGCAGCTATACAAACCGAGAGGATTATATACATCTAATATACATTCAAAGGACATTAAAATGCACAAGCAGCAGACATGTAACTGAAGGTGTAAGTAAACCTACTTATGCATTAGCAATGCAAAGACTCTATTATCATGCCAGTAAATCACTGATCTTTCTACTGAGCTATGGTAATTGTGATAATGACATATTCATGACAGTGGACCTTAACTGATCGTATTGATTTATGGGAATAACATAAACGACACAAAATATGGTGAAAAATGACCTAATAATTTAGTTTGACGATAATTGATTAGGTTTTTATCAAATTACAGGTGAACTGACCCATGACAAACAAATAATGAATCCTACGTAAATGCTTTAATCTAATGTGTATGCTTTTTCTTTGTACATATAAAATCCACCGTTTATCTGCAGGTTGTCTCAGTATTTCTGTCTCCACTGAAAAGCAGATTACAGCATAGAGAATGGTTTTGACTTATATCGCTGATAATGACCCAAATTTGTGATTCATGATAATTCAAATTAATGCACTGGAACTCTCACAGGTCTATATCAGTGTTTTGTGGTGTGTTAGGATCCATTGTTCTCTGCTCCTTGACATTATTTTGACTGCTGGACTTCATGACTAAAGCATCAAGCAGCAGGGCTTTGTTAGGAGAACTTTTTCAGAGAAATCAATGCTAAGGCAGATGAAGAAGAAAAAAGTATTATTGCGAAGACCAATCTGAGAAACCTGTCGAAAATCTATTACACATCAAAGAACATGACTTAGAATGGCATCTTTGTCTGATTTCAAAAGACAATGATTTTCTATATTTCAAATTCAAGCTTCAATGAATAGAGAAGATGTTCCACTAGCAGCCACTTCAATTAATTACACACAGGGCAACACTCCAGGCTAAACTTTGAAATTCTTCAAAAATTGACCTTACTGTCAGCAACTGAACTCTTCTAAAGAAGACTGTATTTGTCGTTACAGTAATTATAAAATATATACCATTCTGGTCTAAAGACCACAGTCCTAAAGACTGTGATATGCCTGATAAATACTTCTCAGACTTTATTAAGCACTAAAGCACATAAAAAAATAACTTGAAAAATTAATAAATTAAATTATAAGTAAGAAAGATAAACATACGCACACACACACACAGAGAGAGAGAGAGAGAGAGAGAGATACATAATTTAAAATAAAATTATTCAATTTAAAATAAAAGTTGTTACACATGAATACATTACATTTAAGTCAGTGAACACTTACAGGAGATACAATTTATCCTAATTTAATTTACAATTTAATGCACAAAAGAATACATATAAAATTAAATGATATAATAAAATTAAACTGCATTACATTGATATAAATAAGTGTGTGTGTGTGTGTGTGTGTGTGTGTGTATGTGTGTGTGTTATCTGCTTTTAGAATTTACTAGAAAACGACAAGAAAGAAACATTGATTTTGTCATGTTTGCAGCAGAAGCCTTGTAGTTTATAAATATCATTGTTTTTTTTAATTATTGTTATTTTATATAATTTCTGCATAAGTAGCAATCAGCAATGATTCTGAATGATTCCTTGCTTATATAAGAATGCAAATGAAAGCGTTTTTTTCCTAGAAAAGTGATGATGAATCATTGCCTCATCAAAAACGATTGCCGATGGGACTCTGCACCAGACATATTTTTAATGTCAACCTGAACAGAAAAAAAAAGTTAACATTGAAACCTGCTAAGTAAAAGGGGACATTTCAAAAAGCGATAAAACATCTTAACAAGTGAACTGTCAGAAGTAGTTTCTGTTTTTGTCCTTGATTCGTCTTACAGACCTGCCTACAGGAGATTCTCTGTCTGAAAAGAAATCCGATTTGAATGTTTGTTTTATTTAGCTGTTTTGTTTAGAAAATGGCGTTCCCTTTGTGCCCGGTCTCCGCTCTGCAGGAGAAGCGCTAGATCTCTTTGTTGTTGTCATTGTTGCTTGGGTGATTTTGCTTGCTTGTTTGTCTTTTGTTTTTATTTTGATTTCTCAAAAACATAATAGAATTGTGAACATCAAATGGAGGCTTTTCAAGGCGGATAAAATAATCTTAAGCCGGACATTAGTCGTGGAAGCGAAGCCGAGGCGGACTGCCTTACCACAGAGATCAAAAAGATACATCAAAGGGCCCAAGAAAAATACATTCAGAAAACAGAACATCTGAAGCCCCAAATATCGGATAGCTCCGCAACAAATGCAACACAAAACAACCCCGCCAGCCAGCCATACCTGGGATGAGAAGGTGGTCCATAACAGCAAAGTTTCTTTTAAGCCAGTTGTTTGATAAACACCAAAGGACAACGGATCTCTTGACAGTCTATTCGAAAGTCAACCAAAAGAAAGACAATAAAAGAAGCAGATGTGTATCTAAAATACAGTGTTTAATTACCTTCTCCTCCAGATACTTCGCCGGAATCATGTCTTGCGCTTTTTGCTATTGCCATGGTTACTGTCAGCCAAAGCTACCAAGTTACTTACTGTTAATAGAATGTCTAAAGTGGACTATCGAAATAAAGTGTTACCCAATGTGAGAGAACCAAACTTCAGCAACATTACAGTGGAGGAATGCAGATTCCGGCAGAGAGAAAAATCATTTTAGTTTGCAGCATCCACAGGTTGGTAACAAGTACACTTGGGAGATACTCTGAATAATAAAATATTTGGCTCACAGGTTTGCTATTATTACAGACTATCCAAAAACACTGATAAAACAATTAAAGTCAGTGTCAAGACCCAACCGAAATAAGTACTTTTATGCTCCCATTGTGGTACATCAAACTCCAGCTGCTCAAACAGTTGATCAATTAAAAGAATTTTTCATCTAAACAGTTTGTAATTAGGTCAAGAGTGGAATCATGACTGAAAAATCCACTTGTACACTATTGGCCAAACTTGATTGTAATCCCACAACCGTTTGCACTGTCATCATGGCAGCACACTTCTAACAAGGAAATGTTGGGATGAGAATTATGGTAATGAAGAGTCATGGCAGAGTTACGGAAATGTAAACACCTCACAGCTCTCTGAGGAACCATGTGTGAATTTACAGCAGATGAATGCAGCACCAGTCCGTGTGTAATGACTGTGTGTAATAGTGAGTGAATTTGGCACGCTCAGCATGAGATGAGATAATTGCATTGCATTAACTCCTCTTGTGCGATTGTAGGCCTAAATCTCAGGCTTTCACTCAATTCTTTTCCACTTGCTTCTTGAAAATAAAGACCTACAAATCATGGTCACATAACACCAGTAGAGGGAGAATCCATTTATTTTTTGGAAACGGACTAAACTTTGATGTGCCAGAAGTCTTGTGTTCAGATCTTCAGTGGCCACTAATCAGGTGCAGCATGAGCCAAGTTGTAAGTGTAAAATGACAGTGTTCTTTCTTTGGTTTTGGATGATACTTCAATACTGCTGCAATATTGAGAATATATATAAATCATAGATGTTTACTTTTAAACTAGATTTGATATTTTATTTAGCTGGAAAATAAATGTGCATTATAGAATTTAAAGTTAAAAAATGAACTTTATTAGCAAATATTTAGCTCACACACACATTTCTTTTCATTATTATCATTAAATATAGTGCTTTTTTAGCCAGTAATTTTATTTTATTTACTTTAATAGCAAATATTTGGGTATATTAGGGACTATTTCTCCATTTACTCATTTGTTAATTGTGCCATTCGTTGTAATATGTTTGTGCGTCATTTGTAATATATTTATTTATTTATTCCTTATTTAAACTAAGGTTGGTAAAACTTTCTGTAATTGTTGTTAATGATATATGATAAACAAAAACAGAAATCTGATCATATGCAGATTTAGGTCAAAGTAAACATTAAAATTCTGGCTGTTAAATATAATGTTAAATGGCTGCAATTAACCATTTCTCTGCTTTTATGAAGAAAAAAAATATTCTAAAAATATTAATAAATGCTCTGGGACTTGACTGACAGATCCATTGACAGAAGGTTACAATTATTAAAATTAATCATTTGAAAAGTACTGTGTATGCATGGTCTTTCAAGGTAAGAAAAAACCTAAAGAAGAGCAGAGTGAATTTGCTGTCTGAATGTGCAGGTTAATTGCATTGGCACCTTGCATTTTGATATGTATCTTTGTCATTCCCTTAGTTAATTATTTGAAATAGAAATGACCGAAGACCCATGCTAATAGTGTATGCTCTCCAGAGGGGTCAAGGCAGATGTAAAGTCGAAAAAGCAAAGCGAGAGAGACAAGGAGGGGTCACGGGGTATTAAAGCTGAGAAGTGAGAGGTGCAGAGAAAGCGAGTTACTGAGAGTTTGAGGAAGAGAATGAGAAATATAATTGAATTGAAGTTTCAAATGAAGAACAGAGATGGAAAGAACGATAGAAATAACAGTCTGGCCTGTGGTATCTTCTGTCACTCTGTAATGCAGCTGCTTTTACGGCAGGCATACGGCCCATCTCACCGTGCCACTCGCTTCATTTGGCTCATGATGTGGCCCATCAGCCTAGAACCTAGAGTGGGCATTTCTCTCTCTTTCTCTCCCTTCTCTCTTCCCAGTTCTTTCTGTGACCATTCGAAGCTGCTATTATCTTGTCACTGCCCAGTTGTAGCCTCACAGTCGGAGATTATTGCAACAGAGCTGTCCCTCTCCTCAAGAAAAAAAAGAGTCGAGGAAACTCAAAATATCATCGACATCATGATGCAAGAGATTTGTGACTTTTCTCATTTTGGACCAAAATACACAACTAAGATGTTTAGCTGTGCACTAAAACACTTTTTGAGCTTTGTCAACTAGTGTAAATGTTCACCGAATGTCTCTTTCTGACAACTAACACAATACATTTAGAATGACTACAACTTTCTGTTATCAGTTTTATCATTCACAGTTCTGAGTACTGTTTGCTTTCAAAAAAAAAAAAAGGGAGCTTTGAAACCTTTACAAATCTTCAGTGATTCGGTATGAAACTGCCAAAGTCACATGATTTCAGTCAACAAGGCCGTGCTATGTCATAACGGTTTGGAAACATTTACAAAATGTAATGGTTTGCCATCTCAGGGAGCCCATGAACCAGTGTCTATGTATTTTTATAAATGTGTAGACCTTGTTAATAACACATTGTATATTAAAAAGGAAGAGTTGTAGTTAATAGTTTCTTAATGGCCTGATTAAAAGTTTCTTATTGGCCTGATTAACAAAGTTCTTTATAAAACAAACTAAATAAGGAATACAATTTACAATTTAATAAAATATATATTATACAGTCTCTTGATGTTTAATGTACGTAGATGATTTGTTAACTGCAGTTAATAGCTTACACTTTCAATAAAACATTTGTAATTGGTTTGTAAAAGGTGTTTTTATTGACTGTGACTATTGTGGTTTATGTATTAAATATTAAGGGTCTATGTTGTTGTTTTGTTTAAACTAAGAGTTTTTAAATTAACACACATTTATTTTAGTGATGTAAGAGGCAAATATTTTTGACACTTTGAATCAATTGCTTCACAAAATAATTTGCTGTTATAAAGTGCTTGAAGCACCACATGCTGATTATTTCTGCTGGTAAAAATTGTGTAAATGCATCAAAACCTCAGGTTAAACATGCATAAAAACACCTTTTTACACATCAACTGCAAATGTTTTATTGAAAGTTTCATCTACTAAATGCAGTTACAAATCATCAAATTGAATTAATTATGAAGTGTCTGTATAATATGTGTTATCTTATTAATTTGCGGGGCTTGTTTTGTTTGCTTTAAGGAGGGCTTGGTTAAACAGACCAATAAGAGACTATTAACTACTCTTATTTTTTTAACATACAAATTTGTCTTTAAAAATGTTGTAGGGTATCAGACCGAATCAGACAATTTAAGATTTGATCAAGAACATAGTTGAAACACGAGGAGCCGAATTCCACAGAGGCCCAAGACACAGGATGTTCGTAAATCAGATCCTGGCGCCACAAGCCTGAAGCAAGCCCACCAACTAACAGCTTTGAGTAGCTCACAGCATTTAAACAAAAGAACACTTATTGACAATTCCAAGGAGATTGTTAAACTTCAACTGCAGACCACAGCTCCGCGTCGCCAGCCAACGCCCAATCACTGGCTTCCCAAGACTGAACTTCCAGCCAATCAGCGACCTCGGGAAACCCCTTTCGGCAACCAGAACAACAAAGGGAGCACCGGACACGCAACGCAAGTACCTCCAGATCCTAGCTGAACTGGTGCATTTAATATAAAGTTTAACCTCATTGAGGAACTCAATGCGAGGGTTAATTAAGTGATTGATGGTTGTTTAGGTCTTTGCAATTGCACATATTGCTGTAAACTTGAGATTTCACATTTTCATTGTCTTAAACTAATTATTTCCTCACATTCTCTCTTTCTGCAACTTGTGTGAATGCGCGTGTTTATGTGTTAGATTAATTTATAGGTCTTAGATTTATCCAATAAAGCCTTATTTATATTGAAAAGAGAAGTATCTTGTGTTTTGTGCTTACAAGTTAATGTCTTAAACTGCCGATCTTGTTACTGTGCTAATTAATAGTGTTTTCACTATATTTTGGATATTAATATCCATTGCAGAGTTGATGTTATACGGCTCGTTCACTGAATCGCTGGCCGTCTCAGTGACCAGCCGTAAAACAGTGATTCTGTCCAAATTCCCTTTAAAATCTTAAATGATTCCCTTTGAGCTAAATTGACCTGTTTCCCTTACAATGTCTACAAATTTATAGAACTCATCTGAGATTAGGTAAAAAACACAGACATGGGTTCACTGAGATTTCCCCCTAGCAGCAAACCTTTGACATTTTGAAACATTTAGAAACGGTTATGAAGTAACAAAGCCTTGTTTACTGAAATCACATGGCAGTTTGATACACGCTCCAATCCACTGGTTTGATTCCAAAGGTATCGACGCTTCACAAATCAATACTTTGAAAGTGCCCATCACAACTTTTCTTAGTATTTGTGATTTAAGATCTGTGCCTCTGTTTCAAGTGAAAACTTGGAATAGTCTCAGCATAAAGGCTTGTTTGGTGAGCATTATAATGTGTATACTTGCTGAACTAGCTGTTGTTTCTCACAATCCTCAGGCATTTGGAGTGTATTGTTGTGAGGGTCAGTCTGCACAACCATCCAATCAGCTACAGCAGAAACTCACACAATGTGAGTTGGGTTTAAAAACATGGATGCTTTAATCTATGCAAATGTGGTTTACTCAAACAAACAGTCCATCCTGCCAAACATGAGAGGTTTGGTTACCATAGCCACCTATTGGTAAAACAATGGCTGCAATTAGCGGAGCTTTTCTGATATTGCAATTGTAATTATAATGTGTGCAGTAATAGATTAAGGTCAGTGATTTATGGTGTAAATTAAACCGCAATTAAAGCAGAGTTCATTTTCTTCTTTGTAATACGAGAGGAAGCATGTTAAATCGAAATTACATCAAAACAATAGATTTGAACTGCTGTAATGTCCGAACCATGTCTCGCATTATGAACTAGTTAATCGCCAGCACTGTGTTTTCTTCTTTGGTGATGTTAACCTTTTCTTAACATCATCTGTTCAGGTGACACACTGAAGTGCTTCCTTTCTTTCCTGTAACACACTCGAGGCTATCTGGGGGGAAATGTTTAACACAACTCTTTTATTCTTCTGTCCTTCAGCTATAATATATATTAATCATTTGATACTGCTGTTACTGAGAGTTGCGTTGTAATCGGACTACCCTTTCCCACTGGCAGAGTTAATTAAGTGTAAAATGGATGGAGGTGGGAGGTGGGAGGGATGG
>NW_015635681.1:668186-683642 GCF_001515625.1 Sinocyclocheilus rhinocerous | reverse complement strand
AACGAAAGCTTGGTAAGGACCCCGATACTCGAAGCACAGAGTCTACTGAGGGGATCAGGACACCGATGGGGCCTTCATCTGCCACTCAAACTCGGACCAGCACAGCAAACCTAAGAGAAGATGGATTACGGCCATATGTGATGCTATTAGAGCTATTGAGTGGGTCTGTTGCTCACCGCAGCTTTTGCTGGCCGGTCCAGGATCAGCGTGCTGAGTGCTGACATTGAAGACCAAAGCAAGCTGTCCATTTGGTTTCCAAATAAGAATGACTCAACCAACAGAGTTAAGTGGGGGGGGGGGGTTAGGAAAAATTGGTGTGTATTACAGTGTGAGCAAAAAAAATCACTTAAAATGTCATTGCCACTATGTCAGATTCAGTTAGGATTATATATACATAAATAATCTTTCTAACGATTACATTTTACCCTGATTTTGCAGAGCAGATTTGAATACAAAATATGTTTTTGCCCCTAAACTGAACAAAAATTTAGTGTATAAATAATTTTCACTCAGAAATGACTTGTGATTTTTACAATTAATTACAAAGAAATGGCTAGTAACACACTGAATTACATGCATGGTGACCTTTTTACCCAGATACTGTATGTCCTGCTAGGATTTCTAAATTGCCTAAAATGTCCAGTTTTTGGTTTTGTTTTCCTATTGCCAGTCTCTCTACAGCCCTCATACTGTCACGATATCAGTCAGCTCTCACTATGGACTACATTTCCCACAAGCCCCGCACCTGGAACTAATTACACACACACACCTGTTGTCTATCTGGAGCACTATAAAGGTTGCTCTCACACACACACTCACTGCGAAGTATTGTGATTATGCTGATGATTGTCTGTTTGTTCGCTACTGCGCCGTGCCTAGCGATTCCTGAGCCTGAGTCTAATCTGTCTGTTCCTGTGTTTTGACCTACTGCCTTTGTTTGACTTTGCTGTGACATTAAAGCTGCACTTGGATCCGACCCTGCCTTCTTGTATCCTTCCATCCGTAACACATACATTACATGGGTAATGCTTATTTGCGTTGCTTTGACTGTTCTCTGTAGATCCCACCTTCTCACATGCCATGATTGGTCGATGTACAATGCCTTCACACTATTGGTCAAACTACTTTTCAATCAATACCTTCAGCAAGTTTGAAAACAAGAGGAAAACTAAACTTAGAAAACCTAGACTTTTTAGGCAATTTAGAATTTCCAGCCAGGACATGTCCAGGAAAATGAGGATGTACGGTCATCCTAAATAAATGTGAAATTTTGAAAGACTGACATTTTATTTTCTTGTAAAATGAACTGCAAGAATAGTTGTTTTATTTACAATTTGGAACTTGGAAAAAAAAAAAAAAAAACATTTTACAGTGTCCAACAACAGTCAATGGGGTCCAAAACAAGACTGGATCTAATTGACTTTCATTGTATGACAAAAAAAACACTGAAATATTTTTCAAAATATCTTCTTAGAATAAAGAAGGGGGTGAGTAAATAGTAACTAAATGTAATTTTTGAGGTGACCTATCACTTTTAAAACCAATGAAGTGAAGGTTGGCACACTTTTTAATGTATTTCTCGCTTATGTTTTAAATCTGTCATCAAAGTTTGCGGTCCAACCCAAGCATTTTTCAGCCCCTTCTGAAGGAACTTTCACAGAGGTGGTAAAGGATTGGCAGTAAATTGAAATGGCACTTCAAGAGATTAAGAAAGGCATTTCATCAGCGTCTGAATTCATAGGACACATACGCCTCCAGATAAGAGGCAAACCAGAGATGCCAGTTTAATTAAAACTATCGCTGAACAACCCTGTTAAGGACAGAGAACTGTTTGCCTCATCAACACTGTTTTTAATGACTCCTCTATCTCAAAATCTATTCTTGTCCTGTTGTATAATGAAAATGGGCCTCTGGTGATACTTCACCGAATTCATGTAACATGTTTACATGTTATCATGATTCATTAGAAAAGTAATAACAAGATGAATGTGCAATTACAAACAGCTCCACAAAGCAATTGCATATCAAGTACATGTTGTTCATTAGAAGTACCCTGCTTAATTAATTAGAGAGAATTACTGTTATATGTAGTCACTGTTATATGAAGCTCTTGATAAATTCATTGAAATTTGCATATATACTGTAGTTTTTCTATACTGTATAATGTTGGTATGTAGTATGTGGTGATTTTCCTGGTTTCCCTAGGCCAAAGACACAGAATCATAAAATAAAAGAACTTGTATTTGATGGATAGTTGAAATGGTGCTTTTGAGAATCGCTCATTTAATAAATAAAGATAATTTCCTGGTTTAAACATCAATCCTTTGGAATAACAAAGCACAAACCGAATACTATACAGAAATCAAGTGAATTATATGGAGAGAGGCACATCTCTTGACGACAGATGTCAATCAAATGGCAACAAACTTGAAATGTTGCTGCTAGATCTGTTCTGTAGATTCATTCACGATCTCTTTCACTCTCCTTTATGTGGGTCCGGGGAGAGAGAAACAGAGAGAGAAAGAGAGCACTACACAAACACCAAGATCACCATCAGGTTTATTATAGTTACTGTAACTAAAAATAAAACCATAGAAATAATTTCCATTACTTGAAATAAAATAAACTTTAACTGAAATAACATATAAAAAAGCATATTTTATTTCAGCTAGTTGCCAAAACAACATTTTGATTTAGTTTTTGTGAATTCAAATGCATTAATGCATTAAATGCATTCAAATAACTAAATCAAAAACTTAAATTAAATAAAAACCATACTGACCTATTTTAATAATAATAATAATAATAATGATGTCAAAAAAACAACAAACTTACTCAAATTAAAACTAAAATTAAAATAAAACTAATTAATAAATGATATTAATAAAAAGCTATAATAGTATGTCGATTATGGTGAAATAACTGACAAAAGTTTTAATAGAAAAAGAATGTTACATTTGTAAAACAAAAATCTGTTAATTCTTATAATAAAAATCTTATAATATGTGGTAAAATGACATAATTTTCAAGGCAATACATGTAATTGTCCTGATATATAAGGAGAAAGGAGGATTCCTGGAATTCCCTGGCAAACCATCACTTTTAACAGGTTTAAAAGGTTAGTTTGTTTTTATTTTGTCATCAGTTATATTCAGTGGAGTGTTTTATGTTGCTTAGCTAATGCTTTTTGCATTATGTCAGTGTCCGTTTCATTACCCTGATGGTGTTTTGTCTGTACTTATTATTGGCCACAGTCTCTGGAGACCAACTTTAAGTAATCTTGGCTTTCCATTGTTCCACATGTGTTACCAACAAAACGTCGTACAGTAACATAGATTTTCATAGTTCTAATAAGTCATTCGTATAATACTGTTACATAAATACATGACACAGTTAGGAACTGTAAAAATACAATCATCAAAATACCCTCCTATCATGCTTGTATCATCATCGCTCCATTTCTCCCGGTAAAGTTCTAGCAACCACAGTTGCTACCCAACATTTACCATTTTACAGTGCAGTACTGGCCACACAAATCTCCCAGCCAGCTGTTCTCCAATCTGAAATGTGGAGCTGTCCACTGCCAGAGGTGCTGAATCACACAATCCCTCAGCGGGACTTCTTATCTCTTCTGTGAAAACGCACGAACATAAACACTGAGCAATAAGATACGAATCTCGCGAGTTCAAAAGTTGCTTTGAAGAAATTCCATCGCATATGGACAAATGAGGATGCACGCGATGGAAAAGCCTGGAGCGGGAAGCCGATCGAGGAAGGGGTTGAACGGAGGAAATACTCTTTTTTTCTTCTTCTTCAGAAATCGATGCTGCATGTATGGTTTGTTAGCGAAATACGCGAACTATTTGCGTATTGACAGGTGATCAAGAAGCTTTAACAGCAGCCCCAGACATCGGCAGCTGTGCCTTTAATGGCCGCAACTTGAACGAGGGTTATTGAAATGCACCCCACGCACAAAATCCAGCACCCCACCACCACCGCACACTGAGCCCCAAACACACACTATACGCTGTCACATCAGCAACTCACCTTCAGCGCCTCGATGTCCAGCGATGCCGAACGCTCCATATCGAAAGATAGAGTCTAACACAAAAGTTGTATATCTAGCCTTGTAGTTCCCGAGCGAAAGCCAGCTCAGTTCTCCGAGCAGCGGCGGATTCCCTCAGTCTCATTCCCGCTGATCACGACTCCAGCGACAGCCTCAACTATTCAATAGCCTATTTGAAATGTAACTAGTCACTCAGAGTGTCCCAACAGCAGTAACGTGACATAAACAGACTTGCGTGTCCCTCTCCGTTTTCCTCTCCAAAGGCAAAAGTCTTTCCGTCAGTAAGAGACCGTGTTGTCATTGAGAGCGTTGAGCGCGCGAATGGCACATTTGCAGCAAGCCTGGTTGGTCAGTCTATCAATTCAACCTTTTGCGGTATATTTAATGTAATCGGTTCGATTCAAGCAGGTGGATGAGAAGGAGGCTGTCAGCTCCTTGCTGTGATCCGGCTGATGTATTGATTGATTGACTGATTGATCGTTTGATTAGACAGGGCGCACTCCGCCACTGCCCTACTTGGTGATCTCCAGAAACCTCCCGTATCCAAACGCGCTCCTCCAGCCGAGTCCCGGTGCTCTGAATACGGACTCTGTGTCTGGGAGAGGGAGTCTGAGGAGGGAGGGATGGAAGAAAAAAGGGGGAAGATCTTCCTCGAGTGGATTGTGGGTGAATTTATCTGTCTTTGGCGGCGCGGTGACTATCCAGACTAGCCAGTTGACTTGCACAGTCCCCTTAGTCTTCTGCGTGGAGATGCGAGCAGGTTCTTTTCATCACTCAAAAAAGAAACTGTCCTGGGAGTTATTCTCCTGGGTCCTAGAGCCACGAGGGGAGAGAGAGAGAGAGAGAGAGAGAGAGAGAGAGACTCTTACCCGCATACTGAGCTTATCCGCAATGCTATTTAAGTTTTAATTCGCATGCGTGTGTGTTGCATCTCAAGTGCATACTGTTGACTTGTCCTCTTAAACAATTTCCAAAGTTAACATTTCAATGCAGAATATTCACTCTAAAGTGTTAGTAAATAATATAAAAGTGTTACTGCAAATCGTCGGTTAATTGTAAGTTACCTTACGATGTTAAAAAAAAAAAAACAATATGTGTAAAATGTTTGAAAAAAATGGAGCTAATGTATTACCTTATAACTTTTTGGAGACATTTATATATATATAAAAAAAACATAATGTGTGCAATTACAGTAAAAATAATGTTGGTAAATATTTTATTTTTAAATAAATTTTTTTTTATTATAATTACTATATTATTATATACTATATACTATATTTATTATGATAACACAAAATAAATAAATAAACTGACAATTGTATAGCTTAAAAAGAGAAATGGGAAAATGACATTAAAAAGTGCTCTAAAAATAACCTACACAGCAGCTTTACAGCTGAAATCATTGTTCCAGAGGCAGGGCTTGCATTGAGGATCTTTTTTTCATTGTGCTACTCCGCAATTAATCATTCCTTGGCATAGATTTTACATACGCACCTGACCTCAGCTGGGTATATTGTGCCAGCCCCAGCTCCGGTGACGTCAACTCCCAGTCTAGGACCCAAATTAACAGCCCACCATAAAGTGAGCTGAAGCGACAGTGAGACAGATTTCAAGTGGAACAGCTCAACAGCAAATTGTGTGTGTTCGAGCATCCGTGCATGTCTGTGTGAGAGGGATATTCACATGCAGTCGGGGAAGGCTACGAGAGACACACACGCAGAGAATATGTAGGTTTAAATATTGTGTCCTAGATAAATGGAAAGCATGCATCATCCTCTGTCTTGCAAATTTTGGCCTGTTATTCCTGGATGAGGTTCAACTAAATGTATGTCATGTTCATCTGAGGCTGTCTGTCTCGCCTTTTGCGTGTCTGTGTCTGAGAGAGATTAGTAAAGGTATAGTTCACCTAAAAATGAAAATTTGCTGAAAATTTAATCGAGAGTTTGTTTCTTCTTTGGAATAGATTTGGAGAAATTTAGCATTATATCACTTGCTCACTGATGGATCCTTCGCAGTGAATGGGTGCCATCAGAAAGAGAGTGCAAAGACCTGATAAAAGCATCACAATAATCCATAAGTAATTCATACGACTCCAGTTCCTCAATTAATGTCTTGTGAAGCAAAAAGCTGTGTATTTGTAATAAAGACATTTTTAACTTCAAACCATTTTTTTCAGTCTAAATTACAAGTCCTCTATTCATAAAATTGTTTTCTCCAGTGAAAAAGTAGTCTCGTCTTAATCAGGAGAGAAATATGCACAGAACAAACACCTTACAAGGTGAAAACAGTCCAAAACAGTTCCAAAAAAAAAATGTCAGTGGATTTTGATGTGAGAGGACAATAGGGACTTTTTCACTAGAGGAAGCATTATTATGGATTATGGATATTTTTTATGAGAAGCAAAAGTTTAAAGCTATAATGCATTAATGATGGATTTGTGTCTTACAAACAACCATCTTTGCACTTCACAAGATGTTAATTGATGGACTGGATTCCTGTGGATTAGTTGTGGATTATCGTGAGGTTTTTATCAGCTGTTTGGACTCTCATTCTGACAGCACCCATTGTATCCACTGCAGAGTATCCATTGGTGAGCAAGTGATGTGATGCTAAATTTATCCAAATTTGTTCAGATGAAGAAACAAACTCATTTATATCTTTGATGGACTTGAGTACATTTTTAACAAATTTTCATTTTTGAGCAAACTATTCCTTTAAGGTAAACTTAGAAATTGTATTCATATTCATTTTATGAACACCTGCAAAACATGCCCATGTGTTCATAATAGCCTATTAAATCTGAGTCAGACATGCTATCGTTCTCAAAACAGGACCACTTGTAGACTGATGAAAGATAATCTAAACCATTTATTTGATTGCAACGTTAAATGAGTAAAGGTATTAAAATGACTTAGTCTGACATTTGCCACATACATTTGTGTGGTGAATGACATCTTTACCCTGTCTGGCCTTATATCCATTCTGCATAGAGACGCATGCTGGCCAAATGAAAGACATCATTTGCTAGAGGTATGAGTGAGTCAGGTCCTTAGGGGGAAATGGAACAGACCAACCATGCACTTGGCTTGTACGTGAGCTATAATAAAAAATGATGAAAGAATAACTTAATATGGCTGATGGGTTATTTATGTCATCTAAGAACATACCGTTCTTAAGATATACAGTAATATGTCTTTTTACAATTATTACATGACAGGCTAATGTTTTACTTGAATAGCAATTCAACATGCATCTTTTTAATCTGTCATGCATACACATTTTATCTTCTTTATTCATATACATACGTGCAAGCATCAGAGCATGCAAGCGTACTGTAGTAGTCATAGCATTTAACCTTTAGGCAATTTGTGTTACAAGGACATTATTTTCTCTCACAATCAAATGCAAGAAGCTGTAAATAGCTGCACTCCACATTTTAATGCTTTCTATTACCCTAGTGCCCTCTCAGATGCTACTTGAGTAAAACAACTCAAAGATGTATTATGACAAAGAAACAGGGAACATAATACGTGACCAATATCATAATACTAATCATAATACATCTTCTACCATGTAGGCTACTTGTATGTTCTTCACAGTGACTTCAGGAGGCATTTGACATTTAATCTTATCGCAAGAAAGAAATGACAATAAACCAACAGATTTTGACTTATACCACTTTTTAGATCTGTAGGTTTTACTGTAAGAGAGTTATTTCACCACAGTAATTTTGGTATTTTATAATTATTATTACTTATTCATTGTAATATTATAAATAACACATTATTTAACCCTTAGAAACATTAAATAAGCATTTCAAATGCTGCAATTTCTCGTTTTTGCCATGTCATGCATTCTCCATGTTCAATCATTCTATTATAGAAAACACTTTTTGGGTTTGCCCCCCATTGGCAGGAAATCTTACAAACAACCATCTTTGCACTTCACAAGATGTTAATTGATGGACTGGATTCCTGTGGATTAGTTGTGGATTATCGTGAGGTTTTTATCAGCTGTTTGGACTCTCATTCTGACAGCACCCATTGTATCCACTGCAGAGTATCCATTGGTGAGCAAGTGATGTGATGCTAAATTTATCCAAATTTGTTCAGATGAAGAAACAAACTCATTTATATCTTTGATGGACTTGAGTACATTTTTAACAAATTTTCATTTTTGAGCAAACTATTCCTTTAAGGTAAACTTAGAAATTTTATTCATATTCATTTTATGAACACCTGCAAAACATGCCCATGTGTTCATAATAGCCTATTAAATCTGAGTCAGACATGCTATCGTTCTCAAAACAGGACCACTTGTAGACTGATGAAAGATAATCTAAACCATTTATTTGATTGCAACGTTAAATGAGTAAAGGTATTAAAATGACTTAGTCTGACATTTGCCACATACATTTGTGTGGTGAATGACATCTTTACCCTGTCTGGCCTTATATCCATTCTGCATAGAGACGCATGCTGGCCAAATGAAAGACATCATTTGCTAGAGGTATGAGTGAGTCAGGTCCTTAGGGGGAAATGGAACAGACCAACCATGCACTTGGCTTGTACGTGAGCTATAATAAAAAATGATGAAAGAATAACTTAATATGGCTGATGGGTTATTTATGTCATCTAAGAACATACTGTTCTTAAGATATACAGTAATATGTCTTTTTACAATTATTACATGACAGGCTAATGTTTTACTTGAATAGCAATTCAACATGCATCTTTTTAATCTGTCATGCATACACATTTTATCTTCTTTATTCATATACATACGTGCAAGCATCAGAGCATGCAAGCGTACTGTAGTAGTCATAGCATTTAACCTTTAGGCAATTTGTGTTACAAGGACATTATTTTCTCTCACAATCAAATGCAAGAAGCTGTAAATAGCTGCACTCCACATTTTAATGCTTTCTATTACCCTAGTGCCCTCTCAGATGCTACTTGAGTAAAACAACTCAAAGATGTATTATGACAAAGAAACAGGGAACATAATACGTGACCAATATCATAATACTAATCATAATACATCTTCTACCATGTAGGCTACTTGTATGTTCTTCACAGTGACTTCAGGAGGCATTTGACATTTAATCTTATCGCAAGAAAGAAATGACAATAAACCAACAGATTTTGACTTATACCACTTTTTAGATCTGTAGGTTTTACTGTAAGAGAGTTATTTCACCACAGTAATTTTGGTATTTTATAATTATTATTACTTATTCATTGTAATATTATAAATAACACATGATTTAACCCTTATAAACATTAAATAAGCATTTCAAATGCTGCAATTTCTCGTTTTTGCCATGTCATGCATTCTCCATGTTCAATCATTCTATTATAGAAAACACTTTTTGGGTTTGCCCCCCATTGGCAGGAAATGGAGATACAGCTATAGGCAATATATAAACATGTTCATCTTTCTAACTTACTACAGTACTAAGGCTGTGACAAAACTATATTTATAAAACGTGTTTACAAGAAAAAAATATATAATTCTGAATGACTCCTGAATCATTTAGAATGATTTTACATGGTATTTCCTTTGTTATTTCATGCATTTTGAAATCCCAACAAATACTACAAGTCCCACAAAGCGATAGTGTGGCCTCTGATTGGAGGCGATTGTAGCCAATCAAAGCGCTCAGCAGTACTGATGCGATAAGAGCATCTTCCATCATGGCGGTGGTATTCAAGGGAGTTCCATTCAACCTGCTGTTTGCATCCATATTGTTAATTCTGCTGCTATGTCTTCAGTCTGGAGGAGGTCAGAAGAAAAAAGAGGTACTGATGCATTAATGAAACTGCCTTTCACAGCACCCAGTGATGTTGATTTCTGGCAAAAATCCTAGTGTTCGCGTCCAACTCGAGCATCTGTATTACCAGCTGGCGCAGTAAAACGATGTTGACCCAGAGACGGCTATTTTTAAAGCTGCACGGCAAGAACAAGACGCTGTTCTCATATAAACATGTTTTTGCATCAATGTTCTAGCAGAATGCCTCTTGTGTTTTATCCTCGCGGGTGTCCGTTCCATTGTGATTGTGAACGCAGCCGAGTGCGCGTGGTCGTGACGCTGTACGCGTGCCCTTATAATGATAAACTATTCTGTGGAAGCAAATAATAATAATTGAACGTTAAACAAAAGTAGCTGATATAAAGTTTGATATTTGAAAAGGTGGCGCTGTTTATTTCTTGATTCATCTAAATAAATTTAAATGCATCTAAATTGCGTTAGCTCGTTTATTAATTTATATTATTATTATTATTATTATTATTTTTATTTTTATTTTTTAATTAACACTAAGGTTCTTTTATAACATTTCATCGTTAATTTAGATCCTTAAATTTAGATCATTAATTTAGATACTTTTATTTTATTTACTTACATTTTAAGTTACACATGCAGCTTTTTATATTTTTATATTTAGATAGCCTATTTTTGTTTTTATTTTATATTTCTGAACAGGTTTTTGAAGTATCAGGTTGAATCATGGGTGTTAATAATAATTGCAAATAATATAGATGAATTAAAATAACATTATTTTTACTATTTTATTAAGCTATAGTAATGATTCTGAATTGTCTTCATAATTTACTGCAGTGTTTCTGAATGTCAGGTGAACTGCTAGACAGAGTCTAGACAGTCTCTAGATAGTCTCTCTTTGTCTCTTCCTGTCTTACTTGATGGTCTCTCTCTCGCTCTCTCGCATGAAAATATGATGTGTATTTGACCTTTTCCTCTCCCCTGCAGCAGAGGAGCAGAGAAATGATCATATTGAGCACAAATCAGGCAAAGTGGTGAAGCAGCAACTTTCTGCTTCCCCCTCCTGCATTTTTAAACTGATTTCTTCATATTTCCTCTTCCTCTTTTGTCTTTTCCTCCTTCTTTCTCCTGCCCTTCTGCTCTGCGGGTGCTGAGAAGGGCAGTATTTTGACTCCCTGTCGTTAGGGCTTAATATATCTGTTAAGGTTTACTCTGCCCTCTACAAGCGAGGGAGGCATATTGGAGAGTGGGTAGGGGGTGTAGGATTTTTTTTTTTTTTTCCAAGCCCAGCTACTCGTTCATCATCACAGCCAAATTTTGTGTGTCTCATATCTTGGCTTGACTAATGTGAAAATGTGGGAAAAGGAGGAGTAAGCAGTTTTGAGCTGCTTGAATAGCAGAGTCTTTGTTTGCCTTTGTTTCCCCTTTGAGTTGGCCTGAGGTGGACTCTTCTTTATAGCGTTTAAAGAGGACTTGCCAATTGATTTCTCCTCATTTTGTCCTTTACTTGTTTACACTCGGGGTCAGGTATGAGGTTTCTTTTAAGGTACTGCTTTCTGATTTTATTCCTGGCCTTTTGATGACTTGGCTGCAAAATTCTTTTCTAGCTTTATTTTCAGGTTTGATGGGTATATATTATATCAACATAATGACATTTTAAGATGTTATAGGATTTGCATGGCCAAATAACCTGCCATGGCGAAATAGCATAAGTGTGAATGTACTGTGTTCATTTGATTTCATGAATTTATGTAGGTATTAATTGCTCATTTCTCAAGTTTATATTTTTCACCCTGTTGTCTAGCATGGGACCCCCCATCCTAAAATTTAAAAGACAGATATACAGTATATTTCTATGTATTAAGGCCCAATTAATACTTTGAAAAATTTAGATTGTAAATATTATTTGCTAAATATTTTGTTTTGATTGTTACATTGTGTTTTTTTTTAACCTAAAATGTTTAATAGCATACTGTTAGATGTAAAAAAAAAAAAAAAATGCTACAAAAGTAGCTACTACTGTTCAACGTATTATTTATTTAAATCAAACTTTATATACTTTTATCAATTAATTTATTTGTTTTAATATTTTTGTTTATTAGTTATGTTTATGAACTTTTTTTTAACTTTATTTATTTACTTTATTACTATAAATAAACATACATATTTTTACTTGTATCAATTTATTTGAATCGAATGTATTTAAATTAAATGTCATTTATCACTACTTTTTGTTCTAGTTATTTGTTATTGATTAAATGTTATTTTATTTATTTTAATCAAATGCATTAGTTTATTTAGATATACACTGCCTTTCTAAACTTTTCCATGTACCCTCATCCACTCCCTTGTGGACCCTGGCAGTACCTGGACCCCAATTTAAAAACCCTTGGTCTTGATATCATCTTCAATTAACCAGTTCAATGTAATATTTTGTTCATCCTAATGTATTGTTTTAAATTTGAGTTGTGCAAGTTTTCCTTTGGAGAAGATTTTCAATATAAAATCAATATAACTCAAAATAGGCTTCTGGTTTGAATACATGACTCTGTCCAACACTTGTTTGGTTTGCTTACTTTAGCAGCTGCTCTTAAATCAAAATCCGGTAGGCTATGTTGAACCACTCCCAAAGAATGAGTCAAATGATTATTTCTGTTATTTTTGTCTGGATGTCATGCTCTGTTCGGTTTTAATGCATAAGAGGTGGTTTTTGCTTATGGATGATATATTTTAGTTTTTTCCAACTTCTGTAGTTATGGGCATAGATTTGGGTATGGACAATATAGGTTCATGTTACTACCACCAGTGTTACCAAGAGACCTTTAATTAGTAACAATATTTCTAGCCATCACAGTTGTGAATAAATGTAATATAGGGAGTATTGGATGTTTCTGTGTTATGTTTTCAGGTTAGGCTAATTTAGGTTGAATGAATATATTACATTTATTGTAAATATACACTACCATTCAGAAGTTTGGGGTCAAGGCTGCATTTATTTCATGATAAATACAGTAAAACTATAAATTTGTGAAACATATTTACAATTTACAATATCTGTTTTCTGTTTTAATATATTAAAAAAATTTATTCAATATTCATTCCTGTGATGGCAAAGCTGAATTCTCCATTTCAGTCCTCACTGTCAAATTATTATTCATAAATCATTCTAATATACTGAAGAAACATTTCTTATTATCATCAATGAACAATTAATGTCGAAAACATTCTTAATATTTTTGTAGTACCTGTAATTTTTTTTGTCCTCAGAATTATCTGATGTATAGAAAGTTTAAAATGTACTTGAAATGTATTTTTCATCACTTTTGATTAATTTAGTGTGTCCTTGCTAAATAAAAGTATTAGTTTGTTTGTTAATTTGTAAACACATTTTTGAACGGTAATGTATGTTTTATTTATATACCATGCATAAAAATCTTATTAATAGTAATTTAATAATTCGTTTTTTTATTAAGTTAATTACAGTATATACGAAATTCATAAATACGATTAAGAAAGAGTAGTGAGTTATTGTCAGTAATTACTGTAGGTAGGATTTAGCAAAACTAGCAAAACTGTTTCTAGTTGCTTACTAGCTTGTGTATTGTTATGATAACAGTAGCAATTATTTTTATGGTGAGTATATTTGCTATAATAGAAAATGTATTTGCTGCAAGGAAATCGGGCAATGTTATGATTTACATTTAAACAGATGACTAAGTTTAATACATTTGAAACCTATAAACAAAGTACGCTGTGTGAATAAAAATAATAATAAAGTTCCAATGAGCTGCTTATAATATCAGCCTAATGAGACTGTTACCTAAAAATAAACGGTAGTATCGTCTAGTACGTATTTGGTCACTGTATTGTAGCTCTAGTTCTGCTGCTGTTTCGCTGCAGGACTCTCAGGATCCTCTGCTGTCTCTATTCCTCGTATCTCTGGTGGAACATTTCTTGTAATATCTGCTGCAGGAAAAGTGTCCGGGCCCATGATAGCTCCATCCTGGCTGTAGCAGCTGGAGCTGAATAGCAGTGTGATCCCTTCTCCCTTCAGCTCTCAAACCGCGGCTCGACTCATTACGGCTCCGACTGGCACTGGGGCAAAAAGCATGAAAGAGTTTATGTTCTGAAACAACTGAAATGTTTGAAGTCTTGAAGCCTCCCTCACGTTGGGGTGAACAGTGCGAGGAGGGCCACCCTGCTGAGTGTTTGATGAAGGCAGTTTAATTCTAAAAGCTCAGAGGCATAATGATGCATACGTGTAGTCATCCATAGATAGGAAAGCACGTCATGCTGCTCTGCCTCTCTCATTCTTTCCCCTATTCTCTGTTTCTCTCTCTTCTCGTTCTCGCTAACGTTTTATTCCCTCACCCCATCATTATGGACTGCTCTCGCGCAGCATTGATCTCTCGGATTGGGAACACGATTTCAGTGTGCCAACCTGCATATATACATTTCCATAATGAGTCTCAAGACTCAGCAAGATTCTAATTCTAAATACATCACGGCTCACTGCAAATTAATCTCCTCGAGATGATGATGTCTCCAGAGCATCAGGAGGTAGTTTTACATTTTTATTTTTTTATTTTTAATTTGTGACCACTGTTATCGGTAGGGTCACTAGAGGCAAAAGAGAGGAAATGATTGGCAGAATGGGAATGGAGGAAAAGATTGAGTCCGACTCACATTGCCGGCATGAACACTGTGGCACGACTAGGGTCATATACTTGCAAGATCATGGAACCAGCCATAAAAATGCAATTTACAGTATAATGCAGAATGTCACAGAATTTGCCAAAGTGTTCATTTGATTACCACAATTTTTACAATCTAGCCCACTGTATTTCTGAAAAAAATTTTTTTAGTAAATTATTAAATTGTTAAAGTTTTATGAATCCAATTACATATACTTGTTTTTTGGTTTTTTTTTTTTATTAAAATGTAATTGTAATTCTAATGTAATTTTTGTCAAACTTATTTTTGTCAAAATTATTCTTGGAATGGAATTTAGGAGAAAAATAAAACTGATTTCATAGGGTCCTATGAAACTCTAACATCATTTTCTCCTCAAAAGTCATTGCATTCAATTCGTCAAAACCTGGGTTACACGGACCCTGCTTTTATTTATTTTTTTAATAGTGTACTTTTATTCTTCATTAGGTTTAGCATATAAAGAAATGAATAGTAAAACATAAAAAATGCATAGAATTATGATGAAGTTGTATCCGTAACCTAATAACAGTTGATTATTCTAAATGGTTTGGGTCACCTTGTGGGGGTCGCTATTTTGAGGTCACATGACCACCAAAAACTGCTTTGCTTTATCTGTAATCCCTGTATTATTGGACACTTTTACTCACAGAATATATTGATCATGGCTGACTGTTCAAAATGCATTTCTACAATAGCATCTGTATCCAAAAAATATTGTTTTCCATGATGTGACATCCACACCATTAGGTGTCAGTGTAAATCCAACATGACTGCCATTATTTGTTAGTGTAACAGAAAAAAATAGTGCAGAAATTCCAGTTAGTTTGGAAAAAAAATAAAAAATAAATAAAAATAATTATATATATATATATATATATATTGCAGATGGGGTGTG
>NW_015635681.1:667324-668176 GCF_001515625.1 Sinocyclocheilus rhinocerous | reverse complement strand
CAGAAATAGAAGACTGAGTAAAAGCACAAAAGAGCATGATCCCGTTGCACATGTGCACAGCTGTCGCTCCCATGCCTGACTAGAGCGACAGCGAGCCCGTGAACATTTGGGTGGCGTTATGCAAATCTTCCCACATCGTGACGCATCATATGACCCCTTTAAAAGTGGGCAGCTGTTGCCTGAACTTTACCATAAAAATGTATTTACAATGTTTCAGACATTATGGGATGTCGTTTAGGCCACTACTGCTGCACAATATTGAAATAAAATAAATATTACAGTATGGCTTAGGATGATTAGGCTGCAATTTAATAGGGGTGGGGGAAAAAATTAGATACAGCATAGTAAGCATTGATATTCTTACTTTCTCGCCATTGGAAATTAAAAAAAAAAAGTGTTAGCGGACAAGCGGTGTGTTTTCATTGCACTGCAATGTTTAAATGATAGAAGTATGCAGTATATTGGAAATACTGTTATAATATTTAGTTACTTCAGCATGCAGTAAGTTAGTAAAATAAAGAGGGCGGCATCCCGAAAAGTTATCAGGAAAGCCCCGTCTGCGTTTAAATCAAATGTATGGACTTACTTCGGATTTGTAAACAAAGAGGGGATGTAAGTAGGGATGCACTGAAAATATAGGCTACATATAATAATAATAATAATAATAATAATAATAATAATAATAATAATAATATATATGGCGAGCAGCATAATAATAATAATAATAATAATAATAATAATAATAATAATAATAATAATAATAATATATATGGCGAGCAGCGTCGCGCCCCGCGTGTTCAGCGCGCATGTTTCACTCTCCTCGTCACTGCGCGGTTTGACGCTCCGCTCAAT
>NW_015635681.1:666428-667230 GCF_001515625.1 Sinocyclocheilus rhinocerous | reverse complement strand
CTTGTGTGTTTTTTTTTTTTAATTTAGTATTATTCAAATTGAGTTAAATTTAAAAAGTCTTACAAAATTACTTTATATTATTTAATAAAATAGCAGTTTCGGTTTTCGGCCAAGTGCATCCAGAATTTTCGGTTTCTGTTTCGGCCCAGAATTTTCTTTTCGGTGCATCCCTAGATGTAAGACTACATGTTTTATTTTATTTAATTTAAATTTAACAGTAATTTACTTTCAAATGCCCCAATTGCTGAAGGGTCTGCACAAC
Organism: Sinocyclocheilus rhinocerous; assembly: GCF_001515625.1. Lineage (NCBI taxonomy): Eukaryota > Metazoa > Chordata > Actinopteri > Cypriniformes > Cyprinidae > Sinocyclocheilus > Sinocyclocheilus rhinocerous. The sequence continues at coordinate 666,968 of NW_015635681.1, read as the reverse complement.
TTTTTAGTACTATTTCAAGTTGCACTGTTCAAAATACCCGTAGTAGCACAGCAGTGCATACCTGTTTACATTTAATGAAGGTGGACTAGATTCGACTGTAATACAGATAGTTGAGTTTGCCAGGTGCATACATTTATGACAGGTTTTCATGAAAGTGTTGGTCAGTTTGTCTGCTTGACAATCCCATTTTGCACTGCAATAATAAAACTGAAGTGAGATAAACAAACTGAGAAATGTTTCTTTTTAGTTAAAACAGATGTTGTCAAAGTTTTCCTTTGGGGACATAATTTGAAGTTGGAAAAAGGTAATAAATATCACATAATATCGCAATATATTTAAAATCGCAATAATATTGTATCGTGACACAAGTATCGTGATAATATCGTATCGTGAGGCCTCTGGTGATTCCCACCCCTAATATTTACACTACCAGGTCAGTAAGTTTGCAATGCAGTTAAGACATTTATAATGCTACAAAAGATTTATATTACTATTTATTTATTTTTTACTCTTTTTTTTTTTTTTTTTCCATTGAAGAAT
>NW_015635681.1:664100-665596 GCF_001515625.1 Sinocyclocheilus rhinocerous | reverse complement strand
GTTGGTCAGTTTGTCTGCTTGACAATCCCATTTTGCACTGCAATAATATAACTGAAGTGAGATAAACAAACTGAGAAATGTTTCTTTTTAGTTAAAACAGATGTTGTCAAAGTTTTCCTTTGGGGACATAATTTGAAGTTGGAAAAAGGTAATAAATTGCGATATATCGCAGAATATCGCAATATATTTAAAATTGCAATAATATATCATGACACAAGTATCGTGATAATATTGTATCGTGAGGCCTCTGCTGATTCCCACCCCTACAATTTAAGTAAATATATATGCTTTCAGAGTGAAGCGCATCATTTACACACGTCTAGAAAGGTTTGGTTTATTTACTGTGAATGAAGCCATTCTGAGACTGCTGCATGTATGCGAGTGAACATACAGTACCTTCATTTCGAAACCAGGAAGCACTTATATTTATTTGCTAGTAACCCATCAAAATAAAACGATTGATTGTATACTGTTTAAAATAAATTAAGATGCAGATATTAATAATATTGTAATTTTACAGTAACTTAATATTAATTGTATTACTGTTTTTGGTAACACTTTATTTTAAGGTGTCCTTGTTACACAAGTTGCATGTACTTACTATTATAATAAAAATAAATTATGCATAATTACATGCAAGTAACCCTAAGCCAAACCCTAATGCTAACCCTATCCATATAGTAAGTACATATAGTTAATTAATATTACTCAGTACTTAAATGTATAATTACACTGTAACAAGGACACCTTAAAATAAAGTGTAACCCTGTTTTTTTTGCAGTACAATGGAATTATTACAATAAATTTGTTTAATATATTCAGTAATACTCTCAATAAAATCATAATTATTATTATTTTATAGTCATTATAAATTGGCCAAAACAATGTGAATATGGCCAATGACAACTTTCTTTATTATTATTATTATTATTATTATTTTACTAATTAGGAAAAAAAAAACTTTATAATCAGTTTCTAATCATCCTAGAATGACTGATTCTTTCCGAGTAAAGTGATTGAATTCATGTGGTAAAAAATTCTGTATTTTTTCATATTACGATATATAATCGCTATGCCATTTTTTCTTGTCCAATATTGTGCAGCTATACTGTGTACATGATTTATTATTTATACTGTGTACATTATTACATTTAACTATCATTAAAGTCCCAAGAAACATATATGTTTAAAGGAATAGTTCTCCCAAAATCACATTTCTATCATCATTCACTCATGTTGTTCCAAACCAGCATTACTTAATTTCTTTTGTGGAACACAGAAGGTGATTTAATTAAATACTTACATTTGGGCCTGTTCGTCAAACAGTGACTATCATATAGTGCACAAGTTGTAAGCACAACTTTTGTTACTTTTATATTATTTTGTGTCCTTTTTGAAGCAGTGTTAATTTCGTCAACGAAGACGACGACGAAAAATATTTGTTAACGAACATTTTTTCTGTGACTAAGACGAGACGTTGACGAGCTAAAACTAAT
>NW_015635681.1:662418-663658 GCF_001515625.1 Sinocyclocheilus rhinocerous | reverse complement strand
AATAAATTATGCATAATTACATGCAAGTAACCCTAAGCCAAACCCTAATGCTAACCCTATCCATATAGTAAGTACATATAGTTAATTAATATTACTCAGTACTTAAATGTATAATTACACTGTAACAAGGACACCTTAAAATAAAGATTAACCCTGTTTTTTTTGCAGTACAATGGAATTATTACAATAAATTTGTTTAATATATTCAGTAATACTCTCAATAAAATCATAATTATTATTATTTTATAGTCATTATAAATTGGCCAAAACAATGTGAATATGGCCAATGACAACTTTCTTTATTATTATTATTATTATTATTATTTTACTAATTAGGAAAAAAAAAACTTTATAATCAGTTTCTAATCATCCTAGAATGACTGATTCTTTCCGAGTAAAGTGATTGAATTCATGTGGTAAAAAATTCTGTATTTTTTCATATTACGATATATAATCGCTATGCCATTTTTTCTTGTCCAATATTGTGCAGCTATACTGTGTACATGATTTATTATTTATACTGTGTACATTATTACATTTAACTATCATTAAAGTCCCAAGAAACATATATGTTTAAAGGAATAGTTCTCCCAAAATCACATTTCTATCATCATTCACTCATGTTGTTCCAAACCAGCATTACTTAATTTCTTTTGTGGAACACAGAAGGTGATTTAATTAAATACTTACATTTGGGCCTGTTCGTCAAACAGTGACTATCATATAGTGCACAAGTTGTAAGCACAACTTTTGTTACTTTTATATTATTTTGTGTCCTTTTTGAAGCAGTGTTAATTTCGTCAACGAAGACGACGACGAAAAATATTTGTTAACGAACATTTTTTCTGTGACTAAGACGACACGTTGACGAGCTAAAACTAATATCTGATGATAAAAATTATGACGAAATTTATGCCGTGTCTTCGTTAACAAGACGAGACGGGACTATAATGTTATTTGAAGACTACCGGACGTTCAAAATACACCCTATAGGCTACTGTCTTGTCCTTCAAAATGTGCGTCCCTCTCATTGGAGTGCAATCTGATGAGGGGCGTTTGCATATCTAGTCTCGGTATGGCAGCCGCAGTGGATGGATAGGCTACCAAAATGCAAACTAGCGATCTGAAACAATGGCCTCAGCACCCGAAGGGGTGGGGATAAGGTGACCAGACGTCCCTTTTTTCCCGGGAGTCACAATTAGTTGTCGATTAACTTAAAGTTAGTGAAGGCGGGATAGGC
>NW_015635681.1:657570-662112 GCF_001515625.1 Sinocyclocheilus rhinocerous | reverse complement strand
GCTCAAATACACACACAGCAGTCCAAATGTCTATCGTGTAGAGTATCTCACGTAAATACAGTCGGTTATGGATTAAGTGAACGTAAACAGGTGGGTGAAAACTGAACGTGTGTCAGTATTACATGCATGCCTTCCGTCTTAAAGGGACAGCATTCCTAATTAAGTAGCCTACCTATCCGTGTCATTAATTTTAACCAGGGCTGTCCAAACTCGGTCCTGGAGGGCTAAACTCTGCAGGACACCGGCCCTCCAGGACCGAGTTTGGACACCCCTGATGTTAACCAACAAAAGATTAAATAAATATGTTAAGTAAACCTACTGTATCTGAAAAATTAGTTTAATTTGTATCTCTTTCGTATTTGTCTTATTGTCTTATTCTGCTTCTTTTTCAAAAATTATAAATTATATATATTATATATGAACAACTATAATTGTTATAAGTTGCTCCCTTTTCACTACTGTTAAGGGGATAATTCACCCAAAAATGAAAATTGTCATAATTTATTCAAGTTTTTCCCAATTCAATGCTTGATTCAAATTTCTCATAAGCTTAATTGATTTGGTCTAAAGAGAGAAGAATTAATGACTATTTTTGTTTGAAGACTACATATAAAATAGCTACCAAAATAAATGTCGGTAGCTATTTTGCAAAAATGCAATGACTTTTCGTCGACCAAAAACTATGAAAGATTCAAATGACTAAAATGTGACTAAGACTATTAAGCATTTTCGTCTCAAGATAAAGACTAAGACTAAATCAAAAATGCCTGTCAAAATTAACACTGTTTTGAAGGTTAAAGACTCCAGTTTCCATTATTTGTAAGTGCATGGAAAAGAGCAGACAATACATTATACAAAAATGTTTGTTGTTCCATGTAGGGTCGCAAAAAGGTGGAAAATTTCCAGTAAATATCGGAAACATTCTAGAAATTTTGGAAACTTTCCAGTATTTTTTTTTGGAATATTACAGGGATTTTTGGAAAGTTTCCGGAAATTTACCGGAAATTTTCCACTCCTTTGCAAGCCTAGTTTCATGGAAGAAAGAAAGTTGAGTAAATGTACTGGTGTGAGTAAATTACATAATTTTTAGTATTGAGTGAACTAGTCATTTAACTAAATTATTATTTTATAAAAAACTTGAAACGAAATATTACATTGATTGAAATATAAACTATATATTTACAATATAAAATCCAATACATTTTACCATATTTAAGATACCCATAGCTAGGTTGGACCACACTGACTCTAAAACAGTTGCTTTAATCACCAAACGGGCAAAAGTTTACTTCAAGAATGAACAAAGTAGCATAGATGATTTTGAAGTTTAAAGAGTGTTTAAAGAAAACGGAGCAAATGGAAAGAGAACGCACAATCTATATTATAGCTCTCTAAATGAAGCATACTTCATTTATTAGAGCCACAGAAAGACAAAGGTTTCGCTGAAAAATACACAATACACAATTTTACAGACAAATATAATGTAATTTAATGGAAATCTATGTGAATGTCGCTCTGTGGCACAACATAATTTTCTGTCGACTGCATTTAAATACGCATCTGAAGTTTCCGGCTCTGTGCAGTGCGCAGCCTCGCGTGTCAAAACAAACAACACGAGGTGTCAGTGATTTCCACCTCTAGTGGCCGCTCTCACACTGTATTATGACAGCGGACCCTTCTAAGCCGCTCCAGCAATGGATGCAACTCAGAGAACTATTGGCATGGATTTTTGCCGATAGTTCCGGCAATCAACCATTGGTGCCGATTAATCGGCAAAACCAATCAATCGGTCGACCTCTAATTGGAACGATGCTTTACATTTCCAGTCTCTGGTGTTTCTAGTCAAATTAACGTATTTTCTGAGCCGATAACTTTAAACCTATGAAAATGAGAGCATCCATTTAGAAGTGAGAATCCATCATGGCGGCCCTTATCGGTTACTCAGGAAAAATGTGGAGACTACCGTTCAAAAGTTTGGGGTCAGATATTTTTTAATATACAATACAATTTTATATCTTTGTTTCAACATTTATAATAATAAGAAATATTTTTGAGCACCAAATTGACATATTTGAATGATTTCTGAAAGACCATGTCACACTGAAGAGTGGAGTAACGGCTGCTGAAAAAAAAAATATTGCATCACAGGAATAAAGTAACAAATTAACAATTAAGTAGCAATAAAGTAACAATTAAGAAAAATGTTATTTTAAATTGTAATACTATTAGTGCTGTCAAACGATTTATTGCGATTAATCACATAAATGTTATTAATGTTAAATCGATTAAAATAAAAGTTATTGTTTACATAATATATGTATGTACTGTGTAGAGGTCGACCGATAGTGGATTTTACCGATACTGATAGCTAGGTTGGACCACACTGGCCGATACCGATTAATCAACCGATAGTTTTTAAAATGGTAAACGAAAACTAAAACAGCGCTTTACTATTTTTAAAAAAGCAGTAGCAGTACTGAACCATACTTTGTAAATGAATAAACATAAACATATTAATTATTATATTGATCATTAAAGTTATTTCATAGTTTACTAATGTTAAAAAAAGAAACTTTAAAATGTAAAAATATAGCCTATTAGTAATAGTAAATGTTGAAATGAACACACTAGGAACAATACTTTTACAGCTTTCATTAATATTACAAAAGGACTCTTACTGTAAAGTATTACCATTTAATTTCAACAGTCATGCTAACTTAAAAAATTTAGGAGCACAGTCAAAAATTTAGGAGCACCAAAATTTGATAAAAAAATAGCCTTCCCATTACGAGGTGATATTTGACTCCTTAAAGTGATTTACAGTAGAATTTTCCAGAAATTTTGGAAACTTTCCAGGATTTTTTGGAATATTCCAGGGATTTTTTTTTTAAAGTTTCCTGAAATTTACCGGAAATTTTCCACTCCTTTGCAAGCCTAGTTTCATGGAAGAAAGAAAGTTGAGTAAATGTACTGGTGTGAGTAAATTACATAATTTTTAGTATTGAGTGAACTAGTCATTTAACTAAATTATTATTTTATAAAAAACTTGAAACGAAATATTACATTGATTGAAATATAAACTATATATTTACAATATAAAATCCAATACATTTTACCATATATGATAAGGTAACTAGAAGTTTCCAAATTAACCAGCTTTTTTTTTTACATTGCATCCTACCAAAAAAGTTTCTGATCAAAATATGTGATACAAGTTCATTTTATTTGATTCACTATTAGCAGCCCTGCTGAATGAATGATAATAGCATGTGTGGCAGAGCTGTCCGTTTGATGGATGCTTTGTGTTCCTGAGACGTCGCCCTGCCCACTTTCTGACATTTTGGTCAGAAATTGTGCATAATCAGAGGGCAGTTATTTTTGAAGCCGGGGGAAGCGGAGAGTACGTGAGACTGACCACTAGTAGAGAGTCAGACGTGTTCTATTTAACATCAGCGCTGAAACATCTTTGAATAGAATAATTTGTGTCAGCCTGTTTTTACAAAACTGCAAGCTTTTTCTGTGTTCTGTGGAACACAAAAGCACACATTTTGAAAAATCGTCTAAAAAATCGTTAAAAGAACTCCAAAACACTCATGCTGTAACCATTTTCATGGTTTTACTTTTTACTATCCATTTTTGCCAGTTTTACTTTATTTTCCCTAGGCTTTTTATTAGATTGTAAACTCCACACCAGTTTATTTCCCACAGGTACTTTCATTTTCTGACTTTCCCCATGTGTTTTTTTTAACCTAAGCTCTCGGGGTTACGCGAGAGCTCAGTTAACCTGTGTGTCACGCTGTGTGCTCTGACCCAATGTCTCTCGTTCAAACTCCTGGTGTTCACTGAGCCAAAAAGAGCTTGACAGCTCAGACCACTGACTTCCAAACACAAAGATGTCAGTAGAAAAATCACTACCTGCAAACGTCACGTTGTCTTTATTTGAAATATGGTATAAGGTAACGACTTCCAATTCAGTTTCCCTTGCTCTTTCATTCCTCCCAGTCCTGGGTACCCTCCATCTGTCCACCCTGTAGCTTGTGACATCTTCGATTGTCCTTTATCAGTGCTGTCATAGCAGTCGTCATCACAGCGTGGCAGTGGATGATCCGGTGGAGATGCTTTAGGCAGGAGGCCGGCTTGGACGAGTCAGCCTGTCAAACCGGATAACGCATTCGGCCTTATCAGCGCTGTGCCAGCCGTCCACCGCAAAGCCTTAAACATGCATTAAAGAGTGTATCAGAGAGAGTCGTTCATTAGGGAGAGTAGTGACGGGGAGGAAGGAAAACAAGAATCTCTTCAACGCATCTCTCCACCTGTCTTTCTCTTCTTCGTTCTGGTCACTGTTTTGCCCTTCGTCTCCCTCTCTGTTTTTTTTTTTGTCAGATTAAGATACCCATAGCTAGGTTGGACCACACTGACTCTAAAACAGTTGCTTTAATCACCAAACGGGCAAAAGTTTACTTCAAGAATGAACAAAGTAGCATAGATGATTTTGAAGTTTAAAGAGTGTTTAAAGAAAACGGAGCAAATGGAAAGAGATCG
>NW_015635681.1:650002-657361 GCF_001515625.1 Sinocyclocheilus rhinocerous | reverse complement strand
TGTGTGTATTTATATATACATAATAAATATACACAGTACACATGCATATATTATGTAAACAAAAAACTTTTATTTTGGATGTGATTAATCGTTTGACAGCACTAAATAATATTTTATAGTATTAAATTTTTTTATCAAATAAATGCAGCCTTGCTGAGCATAAGAGACTATTTTCACAAACATAAAAAAGTTAATTTTTTTTAGGTTAAATAGTTTTCTTTTTTCCTTCTTTTTCTTTACCAGTACGTTATGTGCTGGGCTTTAGCTGTTAAACCAGGGGTGTCCAAACTACGGCCCGCAGGCCAAATGCGGCCCGTGGATGAATTTTAAGCGACCCGCAGCTGTCTTAATAGTCTATGTTATATATGGCCCGCCAAGCATAATTTACAAAATAGGCCTATGCAGTTTCAAAATGTCAACACAAGATGGCAGCACTACATTTTAGACCAGATGTAGCAGTAAAACGCGAGTGATATCAATTTGATAACTCATATGCGCTCTCATTTCTTTAGCGCACGCGAATTCCTAAACGCGTCAAAAGCGGAAGAGCGCGACTCGTTTGAACCGCGCTGCACGCACCCTTTTTAGCTCTGCCTAAAGACAGCGTAGCGCGAGCTCAGAACAAATGCGTTTACGCGCTGACTGATCTCGATCACGAGACCACTAAACAGCGCTGTGAGAAGCGTTTGAGTTTGGAGCAGAGGTTTCCATACAAACCACAGATGTCAAAGGCAGATGAAACAGCGCTGACATTCTCAACAACACTAACGCGGAAAATAGGAAAAACATTGTGCGACAACAATGCAGTAAGAATACTTTTCAATCCACAAATCACCAACATTTTGATTTACTGTAGTAACCGTAACTGTGGTATTGTGGCAGAAATGTTGCATATTTATACAGAATCTTCTTATATAATTAATGTAGACATATAGGCCAATTTAATGTAACGTAAGGGCGTTATGAAATACAGGCCAAATTACAGACATTTTTGATGCAGTTTGTGCTTTCATGTGTTAATAGATTAAATACCATAAAGCCATTCTATGTTATAATTATTAAAGCTTTAAAAACAAGATATTTGCAGATTTTTGTCCTCAACAAAACACAAGCTACTGTCAACTCAACATCACACATACATTATATATATATATATATATATATATAGGTAGAAGCATCCGGCCCCCCAGTGTTTCCACATCGTCGAATCCGGCCCTCTTTAGGAAAAGTTTGGACACCCCTGTGTTAAACCCTTTTGGAAAAGTTGCCTCTTTAAATTCATCCCCTGTAAAGCACCGCCACAAGACCCATACACATGCTGATGGACGTCTTTGTCTGGTGAATTTGGGCTTATATTGAACTTCCTTATTATTCTCTTCCTGGGGATTGTTTGTGAAATGTCTTTTTCATTAAGTTGAGGTGGTGTAAGCACTTGGTGCCTATCAAAGACTTAATCTCATCTCGAGATCTAATATCGCTTCACTCGTGGCCATTGCCATTCATTTCCCAGTCAGCATCTAATTGACAGGAAAATTAGATCCACGTTTCTCTCTCACTCTGAATATGGAGAATGGAAAAAGAATAATACGCCAAAACCCCAAATTGAGCTGCTTTGTCTTCTAATACACTCAGGCTTGAGCCAAATCCTAGAGTAAATTATCCTCAATAATTAGTAACGATAATCCTGAGGAAAGCCTGAGGAAAGTATTTTGTTGTTGTGGAGAACAGCCTGTTATTATTGCCACATTCTGCTCCACTTTTCAACTTATAATGGTTGTCAGAAGATGACTCAAAGGCTACATTCATATAGTCATTATCTGGGAATTTACTAACAGGTTAGACTCTAAAATTGTCCTGTTTAAAAAAAAAGAGACCATAGCTGTTTGAATAATGCCTGTACAGACAGGTAACCCCTCAACCTATTTCTCTCAGACCAGAAACATACTTTGTTACATACGAGCACATATTTTAAATGTTTGTTACTGTGGCAGTAGCCATTCTCAATATTCCAGAAGGTGACAGAGCTACTTTCAACAATGTCATTAAATCACATCAATAATGTCAGTTTCACGCTTTCATAATAAATTTGTTAACAGGACTATTTGTCTCTCCACACAGACTATGCTGCTGCTGTGTTGATGCCAAAGTCTCTGAAAAGATCAAGCTAAGCATGTTCAATCAAGACCAACCACAATCATGGTCCTAAACTGTTCTCTATACATTAAATATCTAAAGTAAAGTTTTTAAGCTTATGGTTGCATGCACAAAATGCTGAATATACCCATTAGTCTTGAATGTGCTTGCCGGTGTAAACACAGGCCGTTCACAATTGGTTTGTGGATAGATCGGCAGACTAGCTGCTTACTGACATCTCACTCCCATCAAACAGACTTGCTGTATCAGCAAACCCCACCTGCTTCCCATGGCTAGCTGCGTGTCCCCTGCCAGCTTTGTTTATTAAACTAAAGTGCCGTTGGATTTTGTTAGAAACACAGCATAATAAAAGCAACCATGTGAATGTATTGCATTATTCTTCCAGCAGAAATATAGCCTGATTTTGCTCTTAGGGAATGTATTCAAATAGTAGCCATATGGGTAAAGATCTGGACTGGTTACCAAAAGGTTGCAGGTTCAAACCCCACAGAGATTTATTTATTTAATTAGAGATGTTTGTCTGAGCATGTTTTTGAGAGTGTTTAGAAACAAAAAAATCATGGAAGTTTTAGTTGAAGTTTATTTTGTCAGTTGAAAGTCACTTTGATCACCAGGCTTTTTATTGAAAGGTTGCAGGTTCAAAGCCTTGATAAATGGAAAAAAGAGGTGTTTGTCTGAGAGTGTGTTTATATGTATGAGCGACTATGAACCATCTGCATGTTTTTTAGCGTTTGTTCAGACACTGTGTCACCACTGATAGTGTTTTTGTCTCACCATGCCTGAAAAGCGTGGGCACGTTTTAGTTGAAGTTCACTTTGTCAATTTAAAGTCACTTTGACGGCTTCATCGCTTGACAGATACGAGAATTCATCAAGGTAATTGGAGCGGAAAGATTCCCTTCTTTTGCTTGCCCAACAGAGCACAGTGATGTGCTTTTATCTGACACTCCCTGTAATTAAAGATAAGAACCTAAATATTAAAACCATCCAGAGAAGCAAATCACATCCACAGCCAGCTCCTGCAAGCCATAGAATATATAACATATATATTTTTTTAATTTAAGCCTCTTATGCTCACCAAGGCTGCATTTATTTGATAAAAAATACAGTAAAAACAGCAATATTATTATGATTTAAAATAACTAATTTCTATGTTAATGTATTTTTAAATGTAATTTATTTTTGTGATGGCAAAACTGTTTTTTTTTACAGAGTCCAGTCTTTAGTGTCACATGGTTTTTCAGAAACATTTTTGATTATCAATGTTGAAAACAGTTGCTCCTTAATATTTTTGTGGATGCCTTGATACACTACCATGATTTGGGATACCCACAACATTTGGGATATGTAAGATAAAAAAAAAAAAAGACTTTTATTAATCAAGGATGCTTTATATTGATCAAAAGTGATGTGATATTTATAATGTTACAAAAGGTTTTTAAAAAATGCTTTTCTTTTGAATTTTCTGTTCATCAAAGAATCCTGAAAGAATATCATGCAGCAAAAACTGTATAATATAACTAATAATTGATAAAAGCTCAGCACCAAATCAGTATAATATAATGTTTTTAACAGTGACTTCTTCTAACATGCGTGTCCAACCATATTTATATATTTTATTTATTTTTCTAGTCTTGTTTTTTACCTCAAGTGCAGTGAAATCTTTTAAGATGTTTGGCATTCAAGTTACTAAATTCTAAAAAAATAGACACTACTTTATCATTAAATAAATAGCATTTTGGATTGGATTTGGAAAAGTAGCAGTATTGTGATGTATATGGTTACTGTGGTATAAAATTACTCATACCGTGATATAAAATGTTGCTTATACCGCCCGCCCCTAATAGACATACTCATTGGGCTGAAATGTATAGCAGCCAAACTAATATTATCCATCCAGCTCTCTGTAAGATCAGAACTGCTGTGCTTTTACCGGATCATGTCAGAGTTTATGCTTACATTGTGAAGAGCAAATTGAACCAAGGTTTGCAGATCCTCGATAAGCTCCTTCACCCATGAAAGCCAAGATCGGGGCACACAGGAGGAGTATTATATCATCCACTATGTCTGGGCCTGCCAAAGGGCTGGAGCATAATGAGATTGATCCTGATATGAAATGGCACCACGTCCAGATTTTCTTCAAGCTTTGTAATCAGACTTTGGAAGCAGAATAAAGGATAGAGGAGGGTTAGCAGAGAGTTTAGGTTATAAATTGAGAGAGCGAACTCTTAAAAGTAGTGTAAAAGACAGGAAGATGGATGATGAGGTTTTACAGGGTTTCAGGCTATGAAATGGCCACGGATGTGCTAAAACATAATTTGCAACGATAATTTTAAGAGTATTTTCTTTTAGTGTAAGTTAACACTAAAACGTTATTGAAAGTTGAGGTTATTGGCTATCAGTCTATCTTTAGAGTCCTTACGTTCCTACTTCAATTAGGGAACAGTTTGAAAATAAAAATAAAGACTTTTCACAATGCGATCGATTTCCAGGTGGATCATTACCGTGAATCCTCATAATTTATACAGAAAACGTAACACGGGTGGAGGTCGGAATAAGCATCTAAATTGAGCCATCTAAAATCTGGACTATTTTGATTATGCAATTTGGTGGTGAAAAAAAGTCATTTGTCTTCTAAACGTTTAATTTTCAGAGCCATTGGCTCCCAAGGAATTCATTTTATTTGGAGCCTTGATTGTAGCAGAATAAAGTGATTGTCTGTTTATATAGGATGGTGAAAAAAAAGTTTTACCAACAAAGTAAAACCTGCACAAGCAGTTAGATAAGAAAAAGAAATCAACAGAGATAGATTAAACATTTCACAGTCACATCTGCTAATGGAGTGATCTAAAGTAAGACACCCATTGATTCAGGACACCCTGCTGTTTATTTATTTATATTTTTATTTAACAGGTTCAGCTGGGGTTGGCATATCAATTACCACACGCACACCATTAATCTGAAAAGCACTGCTGCCACTACATGTTAGTCATTACACAAGTTCTTATGCAATGAAAGTTTTCAAAGACTGGAACTAGATGCCCATTTACTCCCCACAAGATGGATGAAACGACTCATTTACATTTCCTCATTTCCAAGGAGACAGTTTGGAGAGAACTTGCTAATGTCTGCTCTAGGGCTGCCACTAACAACTGTTTGGGCAATTGATTGATCTGTCGATTATTTCTTGATTAATTGGGTATTCCACATTTTGCCCAATCCCTTCCCTCAAACATATTCTATGTGAAGTCTACCTAATGTATGCTATACAATGATGTTACAAAATAAAGTAACTTGAATAGAGCATAAATTGTACAGTTAGTTATGTTGATCATTTAAAAGATTTAGTTAGCACCTTAATGTATTCATTTACTTAAGGAACATGACTAAACAATATGTTTTTATTAAACTGAGCAGTTTGTGTTATGAAATTAAGTAGCACTCACCATATTATAACAACTCTACTCATGGTTTATGGATGGGTCATTTATAAAAATATGGTGTTCCACTGGTGCTTGCATTTACATTACTATGAATGATGGTGTTTCACTTGCAGCATTAAAAATGTAAACATTTAATACATGTTGGATCACAGGAATAAATTACATTTGAAAATGTTAAACTGTACAACAGTTATTTTAAATTGTAATAATATTTCACAATATTACTATTTTGGCTGTATTTATTTATTTTTTTGCAACCCCAAACTTTTGAACTATATGAAATGAAACCTCTAATTCTATATAGAACACATATAGAATTATATAGAATTTTGAGGTTTTCAAACCTAAATCTTATGAATAACAACAAATATGTTTGATTCCAATTATTGTGCCCCTTTTCTGTTGTCTGTTGTTGATGGACATTCCTTTGAGGACTTTATAGCATAATGTTTACAGAACATAATAGAATTTGATATTAACAGTAACAGTAGTAGTTTCATTGTACTGCATTTTCACTGCTTTAAATTGTGTAACCAACAAAAGCCTGTGAATTTATTTTTCTTCTTTTTCTTCTTCTTTATAAATCATCATATCATTATGTTTTTATAAATCATTTGTTGCAACCATAGTCTGCTTTAATTGATGTTTTTGGAGGTGTGTTTTGATGAACAGTGGAGTGGTAAAGTCAGGTGTGGTGTCCTCAGTGGAGAGAGGTATTTTTTTTTCCCTTTCTCTTTTTCCATGTGGATGAAATGGGGTTGTGCTCTCTCTGGGAAGGCGACATGTTGAATTGTTTCATTTAGCCTTTGACCCTACCACAAGCCCTTTGGAAAAAGTGTGCCTGTGTATGTTTTGTGTGTGCTTGTAATCGCACAGATTTGATCTTCAGTCACACTGGTTTGGTCAAAGTGGAATGGGATCTTGCTCCTCTTTCCTTATTACATTTCTCCTCACCGTTTCCTCCATGTGTGTGTGTGCTCTCCAAGCATGCGGCTCTATGGGTGTGTGGACTCATTCCATGCCAATGTGAAAATGCCCTCATTCACTAGGGAATTCTAAAGCCATGATCAGCCTCTTTTCATTCCCTCCGCTCATGCTGCGGAAACAAAAGAGAAGGAAAATGGCCTCCGGTTCTCTACACCACTCTTTCATCACCGTTAGTCTTCAGTGGCCTTCATTTACTAAATTTAGATTCTTTATGATCAGGATCCACCACCTAAATTGAGACCATCGTAAAGCATCTGCAAAACGGTTCTGTGATCAGCAACTTATACAAAACTCCAACAACTGCTTCCCTAAAAAGGGTCCTTCATTGATATTCAACGTCGATCTCTTCCCACTGTCCCGGCAAACTCTCACACCAGGTTCGTTCTGCATCTTCTGCATATTCATGAGCCCACATTCTGATACCACCACCACCACAAATCACATTTTGAGTCGTGTCTTGCGGAGCTGAGGTGATGATTATGTATTGGAGGTGTGTGCGGCATTGGGGAGCGATGGATACCATGCAAAGTGTGTGTGGAGGGTTAAAAAAGCAGACGGTAAGTGTTGTGAATAGAGAGAGAGATAAATGAGACAGACTCGGTCTCGTTCGATGACAGCAGGGATACAGATGTCCCAGCGCAGTATGTGGCCTCCGAACAAAACTGCTAGAGCTACAGAGAGAGGAAAGAGGAGTTATTTAGGAAAGAAATAAAGTTAAAGAGAAGCAGAGAGGGGAAATGGTTACATTTTAAGGGAGTTTTTTTATGCAGGAGGAT
>NW_015635681.1:647589-649905 GCF_001515625.1 Sinocyclocheilus rhinocerous | reverse complement strand
ATTACAGGGACTCCAAATCCCCTGCAGCAACCTGGAGTAAAGAGCCTTGCTCAAGGACACACTGGTTGTGACGGCTGTGAAGATTGAACCAGCAGCCTTCTGCTTACCAGTTCAGTGGTTTAATTACAAGGGGAGAAAAAAACCAAAAAAAAAAAAAAAAAAAAAACTTCACTAAAAAAACTTCAACCTAAAGAAAAAATATAATTTAATTTATTTTAATTAACTTTATTTAATTGTTATTTTAGACTGAATTATTTTTTCACATGAAATTGAATGATTGAAATGATTTAATGATTTTTTCACATGAAATTGTAGTATATTCGCTCAGTGTTTATGCTACAGTGCATTGAACACCTCAGCCTTTCTTTTTAATTAAAAAAAAATATATATATAAAATTGTCTTTGTTTTTGTTTTTTTCCACCTTGTTACACTTATTGCGTTCTTGGTCACAATTGACCAGCCTACAAAAATTGCTTTGTTATATTACTACCAAATATTAGATTCAATTTTTTTTATCAACTTGTTTTCTTTCAATTAGCATAGGTTTTGTATTTCTTTTTGGAACTGACTGGTTGTAGGCCATTGATATGAGCTTACGCACCTTAGTTTTTTAATTGAACACTGACAAAAGTATCTGCACATAATGCTTTTTTTCACTCAAAATTGAAGTGCATAAGCGCAGATCAATGAAGCCTATGACCAGTCAGTTCCAAAAATAATGACAAAACCAGTGCTAAAATTGAAATAAAACAAGCTGACAAAAACCCAGAATCCAAGATAATATACTATATAATTAGAGATTAACAAGCAATTTTTAGAAAGCCATTAATTTCTGACTGGGGACAGCAAATTGGGTAAATGATTTTAAGCACAACACAAGGGTTAATATGCCATATTACATATATTTCCACATTCCTTTAGTTTTACTTTTTTTTTTATTGATTTATTATGTTGTAAATTAAATTTGTTGGATCCCAACAGACCAATGGACACATCCAATGAGCTCTCTTTTTTGTCAGTGGTTGTGAAAGTGAGTGTCCTTTACCTCCTGAACAGGATCATGGGTAATGTCTTATATCTGAGTCAGGTGTAGGAATTGACAGTTAAAGATTATTTCTCTCAGCTTCTCAGTCTGCACCCCACATTGTCTCCCTCTTATCTCACTCCAGCAGTCCATCTTGACAGCGCTTATAGAAGAAGTCACAGTAGCAACAATTAGCCTCGCTGTAATCCCGTAGCTTGTCTGGTTCTGTGGAAACACCACCTGTCAGGACACAAGGCCTTTGTTGTGGTGTGAGTGGCTTTTTCTAAATGTCCTGTGTCAGAATGCCGACAGGGTGTCGGAGAATTTTCTCCACAAGTTTGTGTTCTTAGAACTCAGTCAGCTAAAAAAAGCTCTTTGAAAATGAGCATGCTCAGGAATTCTTCTTTCTGACCTGTTTGGGATGTGTCTGTCGATGTATGTGTCTATTTGCACTGCTGTCTGTTATTGGTGTCCAAGGTGAGAAACAATTTGTTTAAGATTTCTTGAAGAGTTTTATAAGGGTAAGGAAGAACTGGTGATATATCAGGTTTACAAAGGATATTTTAGTATTTTTAATTCATTTGGTTGATATTGTTATTCAAAGTGCATTGATTGCAAGGTACACTTTTTTTAATGCTTTGCATATTGATTATAATTTTAGTTTTTATTTATTGTATTTGTGTGTTACCCCAGTGTGTGTGTGTGTGTGTGTGTGTGTGTCTGTGTGTATGGAAAATTTCACCCCTATATATGCAATATGCAATATACAGTCAAACCACCTTCAACATTTCTCACATTATATCACAGTTTATTCGCTATAGTTTAGAAAATGGTAATAAAGTATGACAAGAACTTAGAGTTAAATTGTGTGAGAACAAATTCATCTTTATAATGTCAGATAACTTTGGTAGAAAGGTATGTAATGGATTGCAATCAACCAAAATGTATTCAGCTGTTAAATTTAAGTACACAATTAGATAATATCAATTTAGGTCAACCAATTACCAAGCAATGCTTAAAATGAGGCAGAGGAAAAATAAATGAACCAGGTGTTACAGTTCAACTGAACGGAGTCAAGTAAAGTCCAGTCACTGTATTTACATAGTGCTTTTTACAATACAGATTGTGTCAAAGCAGCTTTACAGTATTAAACAGAAAAATCGTGTGTCGAAGGAACCAAAACTCCATCGTTCTTCTCTGGCCAGATGAATCCAGCAGTTTAATTGCAGGCTGCAACAGAGGTCAGATTGTGCAGAGGACTGGTCTGGTTCCCGTGGTCTTGTGCCGATGG
>NW_015635681.1:645472-647094 GCF_001515625.1 Sinocyclocheilus rhinocerous | reverse complement strand
TCAAAATTTATTCAGACACCTTCAACATTTCTCACATTATCACAGTTTATTCGCTATAGTTTAGAAAATGGTAATAAAGTATGACAAGAACTTAGAGTTAAATTGTGTGAGAACAAATTCATCTTTATAATGTCAGATAACTTTGGTAGAAAGGTATGTAATGGATTGCAATCAACCAAAATGTATTCAGCTGTTAAATTTAAGTACACAATTAGATAATATCAATTTAGGTCAACCAATTACCAAGCAATGCTTAAAATGAGGCAGAGGAAAAATAAATGAACCAGGTGTTACAGTTCAACTGAACGGAGTCAAGTAAAGTCCAGTCACTGTATTTACATAGTGCTTTTTACACTACAGATTGTGTCAAAGCAGCTTTACAGTATTAAACAGAAAAATCGTGTGTCGAAGGAACCAAAACTCCATCGTTCTTCTCTGGCCAGATGAATCCAGCAGTTTAATTGCAGGCTGCAACAGAGGTCAGATTGTGCAGAGGACTGGTCTGATTCCGGTGGTCTTGTCCCGATGGCTGTCTAGGTGACGTGGTCTTCTGAGGGGATCTGTCTCTGGGGCTCATCTAGTTGTCCTGGTCTCCGCTGACATTCAGGGCTGTCGAGGGCGTCTCTAGGTGCTGATCCACCATCTGATCTGGATACAGACTGGATCTGGTGGCTACGGTGACCTCGGAAGAAGAATGAGACCGTCTAATATTAGCGTAGATGCCACTGCGAACAATAAAGCACATTTTAATTGTAGTAAACACTCTAAACGTTTACCCATATTACCTTAAGTCTTAGTGTTGTAAGTACACACACACTATGTAGTTGCAGTGGAGCAGTCTGGTCACATGGCAGTGTTTGGAGCCTTGGAAGAAGTGACTGGCCAGCATCTGAAAACTTGCAATGATGAGAAAGCACCAATGAAACCTTTGGCCACACCCTGATGGAGAAATAAAGTACAACTTATCTCAAGAAATGAAATGATGCCTTTTTAAATCATTTAAAATGAAACACCAGTTAATTAAGTTTGTGAGGAAACAGAAGTTGCAAACATTTTTTTTTTTTTTTGGCACACAAAAAAATCTCAATCCATCACACAACACGGGAGCATTGATGTTGACTGTTCATTAGTTGCAAGGATTCGTAACAGAACATGCACATTTCATATTATAAGTCTACCTTAAACAGCGTTAAAATAATATCAAAATATGCCTGCCTGTTGTTGATAAATACCTGTGGTGATGTTTTACAAATTGATTGATCAATTGTCCCAATGTTTACTAAGCCATGGTCTCTACCAGTGCAGGGACTCGTGTGCACGATCTAGTGATTCACTACCTAGGGAACTGACTGAGACGCACCTGCTTTGATAACGGTCTTGTAAAAGGATTTAGTTGTGTATTCTCGTTTGGAACGACAAACTCCTCTCCGAACCGCCTTCACGAGACCAGAAACGCCGTGTAATCCGCCCTGTTTGAAAAGAGCCTGGTTGTTAGTCACGTTTAATGTCGACTTTTAACTTCACGGGACAATTGCAAAAGTTTTCACTCGCAAAAACCCATTCAACATGCCCATGTTAACTTCAAATAAGCGTATTACTGTGGTTTACATTACACGTTTCGT